>NC_067168.1:48878805-48967849 GCF_903995435.1 Acomys russatus | reverse complement strand
TCTAGAACAAGGAGTCACACCCGTGTTTGTGAGTGATGAGACTGCAGCAGAGCAGACTGTGGAAGAAAAGGAAACCGTCCCAAACCCTACCATGGGGGCTCTCTTCCTGCTGGTGCAAAACACAGGTGTGCCCCAGTGTGTCAGAGCTCTTGTCCACCCCCTACAGACTGCAGGAAGCTAGCCTCCCACACTTCCTTCAGCCCCAGAACAGTGGGGACAATGTCTAGATGTGCTCGGCAGCTGCTGGGAGCCGTGGTGGTTGCTCCCTCCTTCCTGTCCACACCGTCACTGTCACCGTCCCCGCCAATCCCACGCTTCCACATCCAGGCCACTCTGCACCCAAGGACTTCTAACAATCATGCTACCTATCATCCTCCCCAAAACAGCGCCCACCCATGAGCGCCCACACATGCGCAGACACCCCTTCTTGTAAAATTTCAAGGGTTTCTGGGTCCCTGAATCCCCTTCTCTGTGGACTCCTCTTTGGGATCTACCAAACACATACTAGAAAGCCCTGTCTTGGGTTTTCTTTCAAATCATCAACCCCTCGAACCACTTGAGACAACCCTTCACTACCTCTTGCTCAGTGCGAGTCAGAGCACCCCAACGTCTTTACCTGGGCAAAAACTGCCCCTATTGGAGGCCAAAGAACATGAGGGAGTCCACACCAGCTGACAAGGCCGCCTCAAAGACTTCTGCCCAAAGATACTCTGAAGTTCCTCATGTTCCATCAACCTGTGTCTACTAGGGGAAGCAGATTATACAACTGAATTGAGCAGGCTGTGTTTAATCAGCCAGGGACCAAACTATTCCTAACCCTTCCTACTGAAAATGAAGGCTGAAGTATCTTCAACAGACTGGCACAGCACAGCACAAGCTGGAGGCTGACCACCATCTCTTTGGCATAGTTAAAATTCATCCTAAATGCCTAATTGGCATTTCCTGATTCTGTCATTTGAATACTTATAAATTATCTAGACCTTTGGAACATACTTTGTCCCTCACAACAAATGCCAATGTGAATTAGAAGTCTAGGTTCTCATTCATATTTAAAGTTAAATATATATACAGAATAAGCTGTTTGCATTCATTTTTTCCCCCTTAGCACAATCTTAATGGTAAAGTAATTATGTCAGAAACTTTTAACCAAGAAGCTTAATGGCCCATGTTAGGCCAAGAAATGTAAACAAAAACCTTTTTTCTTTTTTTGAGATAGGGTCTCATGCGGCCAAGGGCAACCTGATCCCCCCGATTCCACGCCCACAAGCTATGTGCCATAAACATAAACGTGAGAGCAAATCTAGGCTTCACTCATACCAAGCAAGCACTCTATCAACTGAGCGACATTTCCAAAACAGTCTTGTTATACTAAATTAGAGGGAAAAAGTTGGATGAGGTACGCAGGTGAGGAAGCCAAGGCAGGAGAATGAGGAGCTAGAAGCCTACACGTGCTAGGGCGGCCCTGCCTCAGAAACAACACAAAGCAGAACAAAGGAAAAGGCACGTCTTAAACAAACAACGCCTCGTGCAGTTAGATAGAGGTCAATGAATGGACTCACTCACTTGTGGCTGACATCAACATAAACTGATGGGCCCTCTTAGGAGGTAATGCACTTGTTCTCTTTAACTCTCTAATTCCACTTCTAGAAATTAGCCTGACTAAGGTTAGTTTGATTATCAACTTGGCACAGTCTAGAGTCATTTGGGAAGAGTCTGAATGTGGGCTCTCTGTAGGGAGGCGGTCTTGATCACACCGCTGCTGTGGCAGCCCAGCTCGAGGCCGAGTGACACCGCTGCTCTGGGTCCTGAACTGTGAGAGAGCTGAGCACTATCAAGAACATAGCATCTGGTCCCTGCTAGTCTCTCTACACCTGACTGTGGGTGTGACTAGCTGCTGCAGCTCCTGAGGCTTCGATACCCCCACGTTGTATAACAGTCTCCTTCAAGATAAAAAACATTCCATCTTGCAGGGAAGCTCCTTATGACTAAGGAAGGAAACGACTCAGAAACCTCAGCAAGTCCCTGAAATTGACCAGACACACCAGGCGTAAACTGACCCTCCCTCCCCAGTTTATGTAAGTAGTAAGGACTGCTGAGGCACCCTCAAGCCACCAGGATGGCTGCAAGAGACTCTCCAATCTCTGAAGCTGCCTGCAAGTCATGCAGTAACCTCCAGGCATGCAGTTTGGTGTTGGGGTGGGGTGATTCGGCCGTGTCTGAGTTAGTTTTGCTCCCTTAAGTAACCCCTCCCTCACACTCGGTAAGTAACCCCTTCCTCACATGCAGTAAGTAACCCCTCACTCACACGCGGTAAGTAACCCCTCCCTCACACGCGGTAAGTAACCCCTCACTCACACGCGGTAAGTAACCCAACACTCTGACTGAGTCAGTGGTTTCCCTTACTCTGCTCTGCTGTGCACTCCCTAGCTGGAAGGAACACACACGTGTTCACGTCTCCCCAGCAGCACGCTCAGGAGACACGACACAATGACGGGCTCCAACCTGGAACAGTAGCTAGAACAAACCTTTGCTCCCTAAATTGACCTTGTCAGTTTATTTAATCAAAGCAATCGGAAATGAACTAAAACCCAAAGGAAAAAATACAAGTTAATGATATTAAAAACAGACACATTCTCTACAGTATTATTACTTAGGGCCCCAAAATATAGTAACATAATGGCTTAATAAATTATAATTCAATATATACTATTAAAACTATGATTACATAAATACTAATGGAAAACAGCAAAGTAAAGATCACATGGGTGCTCTGATGGCAAAGTACAAAAATAAAACTCAGGTTAAGGTGTGGACAATGTGAGTACTTTTTGTTGCTGGTTTTCAAAAGTAAAGGTTCTTTACTTTTTTTTTTTCAATAAAAGATTCAATAAAGTCATATTTACCTGCAGCTGGGCCTGAAGGGAGCGTCGAGCCAGTAAACTCTGTATGACATTTGTTCTGTCTAGACAGTCCATGCAGTTGCTGCGGAAAACTCCTTCCTGGTTCGCCACCACCTTGCCGGCGGAGTCTACTAAAAAATAACTGAAACACATTTGTGTGAGCACTCCTATACCAAAGCACACTGAACACCCCAGTGACACAGCTCTTAGGACACAGGTCTCATGGGGTGAACTAAGTAAAACACATAAATTGCAAGGTCAGAGGGAGTGAACAGTCAAGTGTATTTCGTTTTTCTAGACCAAATGGGAAAATAAACGGCTGAGGCAACACAGCCCTTTTGCTAAACACAGCTTTCACAGAAGTCGTCACACACAGAAGAGCTGGGAGGACAGGGAGACTCCTGCTATGGAAGCCACCCGTCTCTCCTAAGGTCCCTCACACAGTCACTTCAGCCATGTCCCTACCTATCAGGGCTGAGTCTCTGCAAAGTCCCAACCAGCATCTCCTGAGTTACAGATAAAGATTCTTAGCCTCGACGACCAATGCAATCAGAACCTCTGAAGCAAAGGACGGAAAATGCACTTAAAATGTTTCAGTCTCTTTTAAAATGCATCACCATGCAACTAGACAATAGAAGTACATTTTTGAAAATAAAAACGTCCTCTCTCCTTCATCACTCAAATATGTATACAGTAGCCAAGCACGGTGACAAGTTTCTGTGATGTTTTCATTTTTGTAAACAAGTTCCTCAGATAACACTTCGAAGCAAAAATTTTGATACCATCCAATTGGTTAAGAACATGGCAACAAACGATCTGCTGCCAGCCTTAGTGCCCTGGCCAGCCTCCCAGATGCAGAACTTTAAATAGCAGGGTTGGGTTTTTTGTTTTGTTTGTTTGTTTGATACTCAAAACTATTAAGCGGCTCTAAGGTCTGAATGAGAGAAAATAAAACATGCAAACCAAATATCTAGCAAAGTCTGCAGGGCTTAGTTTGAAAACTAGAAAGTAAAATTATTTCCCAAAACACAACAGTTTCATCAAAGCTAAGTCAAAACTATCATATTAGGAAGAAGGACTTGAAGAAGGTATTTAGATAAACAATCACTTTAGCTAATGTCCTGGAGCACAGCGAGGCTGGCTGCACACAAGGATGTGTCACTGGTACACACAGGAAGTCTCCTAGGTAAGCATTATTCTCTCTACTTTACAAATGGAGAGACAGAAGTCTACGGATGGCCATCTGGCCCCAGCTCATATGGCTAATGAGGGACGGCCGGAGACACCTGTCAGAAGGACAGATTCCTGCTACTATCTCAAAAGCCACTGGAAACTACACTGTCGTGAGAGATGACCTAACCCTCCTATCTGAGGAGCACAGTGACCAACAATGACAGGGCTTCTGCAGTGAGTCTTCTCCTTACATTTTTGTTGCTGCTGTTGTTTTGCTTTTGGAGACAAGATGTCTACATAGCCCTGGTTGTCCTGGAACTCCCGATTTAGAACAGGCTGGCCTCAAATTCAGAGATATCTGTCTGCCTCTGCCTCCAAGTGCTGGCGTTAAGGTGTGGGCCACCACACTGTCCTCCACCACAGCCATTAATGGTGAACCCGAGGAGCCGCCCCTCTACCGCCAACGCCAGCCCAGACAGTCTCCTGTCTCACGCCAAGCACAGTACCAGCCTACTATTCTCCACCAGCTGTGCTCATGATGGAATGTCACAGGAAAAGAAATTAACTATAGCTGATAGCTATGTTATTAATATATTCTTAAAAACTGAACAAGTGCTCAAAGAGATGACTGAAATTTAAAAGTACATTTGGTATACTGTACACAAGTAACAAACTGTCAAAAAATTAAAAATTAAAAACGTACACGTGGAGTGCCAGGCTAGAACTATCAGAGGTGAAACAAAAGGACAGGACGGTGAACAGACTGTTCAGCTTTAAACGAGTGAGCCTGACCGACGCACGGGACAACAAGCACGTGAACCGCACACTAACACGTGGCACACACATCAGAAAGCACCACAATGACGTTAAATCTTTCCCTCCACTAATCCTACACTGGAGATTTTTTTTTTCTAGGCAAATTTTAACACGAGTAAAAAGATACACAAAAATTCACCCAAAGAAAAGCACTTGGAGAACACGCTTTCAGAGACAAGGAGAGGGCCCAGTCACGCATCTGACGTAAACATCTAAAGCTGCGGAGAGGACACTAAAAATTATCATTACAAATGCTCACAACAGAATGCTGGGATAAAATGACACACTGCTAAAAACAAAATAGTGATAAACCAACTGCAGCTACGTGACAATTTGGAAAAGACTATGAACACTCCTGAGATAGGTCTATCTATAAGAATTCAGTTATTCTTCAATCAAAAACACTCTTCCAATATAAAAAATTAAAATAAAACAGCTATTTAGGCACTGACAACCAAGTGAAACAGCTTCACAGATCTGCTAAACAACATGTAATTAATAAGACTGACATATACAGCTCTCTCTCCCCTTACTGCTCTAAAGAAGTAATATGGCTTACCTTAACTCATCCTGCATTTCTGCTACTTGGTCCAATAAAATACTCAGTCGATCCCATCTCATATTTTTACACTCCTTATGGAAATCAAAGGCAATGTACCTACCAAAAAAGCACATACTCAGAAACTGACAAGACCATTCAATTTTCTTCTATTAATAACACCCCTTCAAGATGATTTTTCTCTATGTCAGAGCACGCACAATGCTTAGGAATGTAGTGCCTCCTTCATTCTGGATTTACTACTAGCACCACAGCAGCGCGTGCACGGGCGCACGCACACACCCACCCACACACCTCCCATGCTCATATCAATGGTGGAGGACAAATTAATTAAAACTATTATAAGATAAATTTTGTTATCATTTGTTATTCTAGGGACCTGCAGGTAAAAGTAGAGAAACACAGCAAATGCTAGTGAAACAGATCAGATTTCCAGTACTGAGGTGTACACTTCAAAAGGTACAATCCAGCTGGGTAACATGTATTTATTTTCTGTTCCTGTATGCAAAGAATGTGGCTTCTTCTTTCTCCCACTTTCCAGATCAACATGTTCCAAGTACTGGAACTCAGCTCCGCCATGGCGGATCAGGCAGGTGTCTGCTGTGTACTAGGGGTTGAAGAAGTGCAGGAGGTAAGACAGCCCTACAGTGCTAGCTACGCCCCAGATGACGTGTACATTATACATGTGTGTACAGAGAAAAGTTTGTCAATCTTGGTGAGTGTTTAAGAACAACTCTAGAGTGAGATGACATCTAAGTGGAAGGCATCCACCGTCTGACACCACTCTTCAGAAGGGCGACGTGTCATGAGCCAAGCTCTGACAGCCAATGGAGAACACTGACTAGATGAAGAAGGGCATACACCCCAACTTCCTGCTCAGGGATCACAACAAGTAGGGGGACTGGAAGGACACCGTGCTCCCACCTGAAGAGTGAAAATGCAGACAAAGCATCCGTTGCTGTGTAACTCCCTGGCTCTATCCACACAGTGTGGGCTTCTAGCATGTAAGAGAGTCCACCACCTCAACGGTTCTCAAGAGAGAATGGTAACTCCCAGACATTAGCACAAAAGCACACATGGGCCAATCCCAGGAAGCAAGGAGAGCATCTTAAAAGGCAATTTCAACAGAAGTAGCACTGTAGGTTATTCTTAGTGCTCTGACCAGAATTATCAGCTACAGCCTTGCTTTACACAGACTATCAGACAGAGTACTGAAAGATTACTGCTCCAGATGAGGTTACACACAAGTTACACTGATCCAGATCATACAAGCACCTGCTGCAGCTCCTGCAGAAGACCCATGTTTGGCATCGACAATGGGCTGCGTACATCCAGCCTCCACAGGCACGCGCGCGCGCGCGCACACACACACACACACACACTTTTTAACGCGAGCTGAAATATAATAGCACATTCTCGGTGTTCATATACAGTCACCAAGGGAGGTACCTGATCATCCCGCTACCCAGTGATGACACCATTTTTGCAAATGTTTGCTCAAGTGGTTTCTCTGATCCCTTGTGATTCACCTGTATTAAAAACAAAACAAACAAACAGAAAACCAGTATGACTTTTTATTTAGATAGTAATACTAGGAAAATAACAAGGAAATTCTAAGCTTTCATTTTGGCACAGAAACACAAAAAAAGAAGAAATCATCTGACCAGTTTTGTAGGACTATGGAAAAGTTGTCAAAGTTTACAGTAACAAATAAAATATCTATCAAGATATCCAAGCTATACAAAATCTCGACAGCATTCTGTCCTTCCCCCTCCACAGGTCAGTGACGGCTTCTATAATAAACAGCAGCAATCTTGTTTTGAGCTCCCTTCTTCAAACCTGCAGAGCAGACCAGCCTGGATGCACAGCTGAAGGACTGGCCGTCTCTGTGCTGTGTAGCTGAGTGAAGGAAAGACACGGGGCGGAGTGTACAGGCTACAGCTGCACTCTCAGCCAATGGGTACCTGGGCAAGAGCTCCCTTCTGGAGAGAGACATAAAACAGACTGCGTAAGGCCTAGACCAACCAGTGACACTCTTTAGAAAACAGGACATTCAAAAGTAGCAGTAAATATGAAAGCTACTTCCATGCTCACGCAAGAAACATGTCCAGAAAAACCCTAATACTGCAAAACACCACTGCCCACAGCCCACTGTCCACTGCCCACAGCCCACAGCCCACTGCCCGGAAGCACGCCTGGCTAACTGGTAAATGAATCGCTGTCTCAGAGCAGAGCCAGTTTGCAAAGAACAGAAGACAGGTTGTTCTTTTATTTTGTTATTTGTCTTTTCTCTGAAGTCTGCCCAAAACATTAGCTGAACATACTAAAACACAGTCTTCAGTGAGCACACACGATGAGGAAAGTCCTCTGCAAGAGAGTCTGGAAAAGTCCACAGCAAACGCATCACTATAACCTTGAAGAACCAAACAACAGCAGCAAAAGCACTATCAGCTCTGGGAGGAAACTGACTCCAGTGTTAAATTACAATAATGAAAGGCAGAATGTTTAAGGAAAGTCAGTCGTACAAATAAAAAACCTAGTGGGGTGTGGTAGCAACATATTTTTAATTCCAGCACTCAGGAGGAAGAGGCAGGAAGATTTTCTCTGGGAGTTCAGGAGGATGCGGGCTCGATTCTAAGCACCCACACAGTGGTTCACAACCATTTGTAACTATAGTTCTGGGGATCTGACGATAGCTTCTAGCTTCTGTGGACACATAGTACACATAGATAAATGCAGGTGATATACAAATGAAAATAAAAATAAACAAACGTTTAAAAATAAAGGAAGGAGAGAAGAAAAAGAAGGCTTCAAATCAGTAACCTAACGTGCACATTAAGGATCTAAAAGACTCCAAAGGTAGCAGACAAAAAGGAATGATACAGATTAGAGCAGAAATAATAAAACATGCAGAAAACTAACAGAGGAGACAACCAAACACTAGTTCCTAAAAAGATCAGTAACACTGACAAGCTCAGCTACAATCAACAACAGCAATAACAAAAGTGGCGAGATTCAAATTACGGAAACCAACAATAGTAATGAGGATACTGCTAATAACTTTTAGAGAAATGAAAAAAGAATTGTAAGAGGACACTTCAGATACTCATATGCCAAAAAATGTGCAATTCAAGTTAAACAAATTTCTTAACTCCAGTACTCAGGAGGCAGAGGCAGGTGGATCACTGTGAGTTGGAGGCAAGCCAGGTCTACAAAGCGAGTCTAGGGCAGCCAAGGCTACCCGGAGAAACCTGTCTTGAAAAACCAAAAACCAAACAAACAAAACAAAACAGCAACAAAAACATTTATTTCTTAAAAGAGCAAAACCAAAACAAACCATACACACTAAGCTGGGAGTCGTGGCGCACCTTTTTAGTCCTAGCACTGGGGGAGACGGAGGCAGAGGCAGGCGGAGCTCTGTGAGTTCAAGGCCAGCCTGGTCTACAAAGAGAGTCCACGACAGCCAGGGCTCTGTGTAACAGAAACCCTGTCTCGAAACAAACAAACAAACAACACACCACACACAATCTACTACAACTGAACAATGAAGAAATAGAAAACTGGAATAGCAAAGTGATGACGCGCTGGCTCACCTATGTCAGCTCTAGCACCGGGGAAGCTGGGGCAGAAGGGACACTAAGAGTTCAAGGGTAGCTTGGGCTAACATTGAAACCTCACCCCAACCTCAGCACCTTCCCTCTCCACAAAAGGAAAATCTAAACAGACTAGTAATTAGAAAGGAGACTGTTAAAGAAAAGCCTCAGACCAGATGGCTTCACTAATCAATTTCACTAATCTAAAAGTTTAAGGATTTAATAAGAATTAGTACTACTTTTCTTTAAATTCCTTCACGATGCTCTTTAACTCATTCATAAAACCTAAAAAATAGAAATAACCCAAATGTCTATCAATTCATGAATAAATAAAATGTCCTATATCCTACAATAAGATACTATCCAGTCTTGAGCTGGGCGTGGTGGTGCACGCCTTTAATCCCAGCACTCACGAGGCAGAGGCAGGCGGACTGCTGTGAGTTCGAGGCCAGCCTAGTCTACAAAGTGAGTCCAGGACAGCCAAGGCTACACAGAGAAACCCTGTCTCAAAAAAAACAAAAACAAAAATACTATCCAGTCTTTAAAAGTAATGCAATTCTGATAAACATGGATGAATCTTTAAAATATATACTAGATGAAACAAGTAAAACAGAGGAAAATATTATATGATTCTACACATATGTGAGGAACACAAAACAGACAAATTCAGAACAATTGGAGAATAAAGTAAAACAGTCGCTGGGAACTAAGGGAAGACAGTAAAAGAATAACTACTAGGATCAGAGTTCCTGTTTGGTCTGATAAAAAGTTATAGAAACATTAATTTAAAAATTAATCTCCCTGTTTTTTTTTTTTTTTTTTTTTTTTTTTTTGGTTTTTTGAGACAGGGTTTCTCTGTGTAGCCTTGGCCGTCCTGGACTCACTTTGTAGACCAGGCTGGCTTCGAACTCACAGCAATCCACCTGCCTCTACCTCCCGAGTGCTGGGATTAAAGGCGTGCGCCACCACGCCTGGCTAATTTCCCTGTTAATTAAAGTTTTTGTTTTGTTGCCTGCCCCCCAAAACCAGTCAAACCTACCAGATTAATTATGACTTGCTTTCCATAAATAATTACTTGTGAATCAAAATGTCTTTGGAAACCATCCATCTAGAAGAGAGACAACAGTATATAGTTTATTAGACTCTATTACATGATAATTACCGTATTTTTAAAATACCTCCTTAACTACCCTGTTTCTATATTCAAGAGAGTGCCAGGATGAGGACCGTGCTCCCTGGATGCTGGGAGCACCATGAGGTAAGCAGCATTTACAGCCATTTGTGCTGCACTACGGCGTCACTGTGTCAATCTGAATGCAACCCACGACAATCACACACTTCACTGAGGTCCCCACGTGCCCATCTGTCATGCTCCCGTGGTCTCTGTTCTAGGACTTGTGACACGTTATTTGAGGCAGTTTTTTTCTACAGTCCAGGAGAGGGGCCTTAAGGGTGCTGAATTATGACTTGTGGGGAACAAATACATGTTCTATATGCAAACCAAAAAGCAACTTAGGTTCTATTTTAACCAGTGAAAATTCAGGAAAATACATACATGATTTGCTACTTTGTTGATCTGTGGCTGTGGTTTGTACTTTAGATTTGGTCTTTGTGACCAGAAAAAAGGTATTGATCCTCGAGTCTAAAGAAAAGAGAGAATGTGAAAAGAAAGAACACAAATTAGTGTTTTTCAACTAATTACTGTAAGCAGTACAGATATTAACAACTTTGCAAAGAAAAACAAAACAAATCTACCAGCTACAAAAGTCTATATGTACCTTCTTAAATTCTGTTTTGCTAGCTATGGTGGCACACACGCTTAATCCCAGCACTGGGAGGCAGAGGCAGAGGCAGGCAACTCTCTCTGAGGTCAAGGCCAGCCTGGTCCACATAGAAAACTCCAAGACAGCCAGGACTACCTGGAGAGCCTGACTGAATACATACATACACACATACAACCAACATCCTTCCCAATGTTACACACATGGCTCTTGTATAATAGAAAGTACTGGGCAGACCTTAAATTCTAAAACAAACAGATTTATCTACCAGTAAAAATTAACAAGTTAGGCTGGGCAGTGGTGGTACACACCTTTAATCCCAGTACTTGGGAGGCAGAGGCAGGTGGCTCCGTGAGTTCGAGGCCAGCCTGTATTATAGGACAGCCAGAGCTGTTACACGAAGATACCCGGTCTCGAAAAACAAAACAAAACAAAACAAAATACCAAATCCCAAAAAAACCAATTTATATATAAATTATATAGTTTGGCAATACAAAAAAAAAAAAAAAAAAAAAAAAGAAAATGCTTTACTCATTCTCAAAGGACTGTATCTACAAACATCTGAATTTGTTTATCCACTGACATTCTGGAGTAGGGAAAGGTGAGGAGGCCTGAGTAGCAGGTCCAGCCAAGCTGTCAGTACAGCTGTCAGCAAAGGCTACAGTGGTGAACTGCTAAACTCCATGCACCTCACACTTTCTTCTCTCTTCTTTTTGGGGGTTTAACTTAAAGGCAGGAAGTATCTATGAGATAGTGCCATATTAATAACCAACCCTTTTATTATCTGAACTTTTCCCACATTGTACACAAAGTCAGTACTTAAGAAAGAAGGGAATAATATTCAGGATGTCCTCTGAATAAATTATAATAAATTAAAATTCAAAAAGAAGAAAGGAAGGAAGGATGGAAGGAAGATTGGCCTGGCAGTAAACACGTGTGATCCTAGCATCGGGGATGCGGAGGCAAAAAGATCAGGAGTTCAAAGTCATATAACAAATTATATAGTAAGTTTAAGGTCAGCCAGTGCTACCTTCAGGTTTGAAAAACCTGAAGAGGAGGAAGAAGAGAAGAAAAAAAGAAAGAAAGAAAAAGGGAAGGAGAAGAGGAAAATTTCAACACGACAGAATGACGATCAAGTAGAAAGGCCATCACATGACCATCAGACACATTCACTTGCCTGTACAAACGACGCCCTGTTCCCATTGTAGTGCACAATCTGTTCTGTTTCTACAAAGTTAGCTGCATGACCTTCAGAATCAATTCCTAACATTTGGGAGAAAAAAATATATAAAAAAAATCAAGACAACATAATTACCAACTAAGCTCACATTAATGGGAAAGTATTTATAAAATTAAAGTTCCAACAAATGGATAGTACATTATCAGAAAACTGAAAGAAGCTTGTTTAAATAGGCTTAAAGAGTAGTCACGATTTATTTATATAAACATAAAGCTAATTTATATTTTTCATACTATAAATATCCTCAAACAGTACCTTTTGAAGAAAAGAAAGTCAAGCATGCCTATGAGTCCTATTTTTAAAGTAAAGCTATCATTTTGTGATTATACTTGGTAATAACATAAAATTAAATAAAAATGTGGCTCAGTAATGAAGGTACTGCATCACTAGTGCTTAGTTGTAATGCACAGAGTCTCTAGAAGATGTTTAAATGGTGTATGACCCTAAACATCTGTGACCATGTCCATGAAACCTAGTTAGAGAAGCAGTTTAAGTATAATTGCCAGAGACTCTATACTGGTTAGGAATTTCTGATATCTGAATATTTCCTTATCAGTTTGTTTACATAATTTATTGTTGCTATGAAAAGTCTGCTAAACAAAAGCATTTTTCAAGGTAGTCCTGATGCAGATTACCAAATTACAAGAAAGAAATGAATTTTTAATTCCCCTACATTAAAATATCCTTTTCTGACACATTTCTCAAGTAAAGCACTGAGCTATCACTATCAGTGCACCCGTGACTACACAGTAGCAGGTATCAAAAGGAAACAAATTTACTGAGCTACACTCACACTTGCCAATACTAAATTACTTTCAGAATCACAGGCTGCATTTGTTTCTTTCTGTGGTGTTTTGAATGAGAATGGCTGCCCACAGGCTCACATTAGGCACTACCTGAGAGGGATTAGGTGTGGCCTTGTTGGAGAAAGTGTGTCCCATGGGGGCAGGAAGGAGGAGGGGCCTTGGGGTTTCAAAAGCCCAAACAAGGCCGGTGTCTCTTCCTCCTGCTGCCTGTGGACGCGTTACTTCTCCAGCACCGCATGTGTCTGCATGCCACCATGATGTCATGGGCTAAACCTTTGAAGCTGTAAGCCAGCCCCAACTAAATGTTTTCCTTTTCTAAGAGCTGCTGTGATCATGGTGTCTCTTCACAGCAATAGAACACCAACTAAGACTCCTTACATAATTCTCATTAAGGAGCAATTATCTTGTTATCAGTTGTCTTAAAAAGAGAGAAGTGGAAGAGAGGAAAGAGGAAGATATTATGAAAAGATTTCCAAAATATACTAATTTTTAAAAAGAAACCAAGATGTAGGAAAACACGTAGAAGATTATAACCACTGTCTATAAAAGGAAGAAAACATGCCGGCATTGATATAAAAAGTTATAGAATAGGATAAATAAGAAACTAACACCTGGTTATCTGGCAGAAGAATAAGAACCAAACAGAAAGCCAGGCAGCCGCGGCACACAGCTTTAATCCCAGCACCCAGGAGGCAGAGGTAGGCAGTTCTCTGGGAGTTTGAGGGCACCCTGGTCCACAACGCCGAGTCCCAGGATAGCCAAAAGCTACATAGAGAAACTCTGTCTCGAGAACACACAAACCCACACCCCAAGAAACAAAGAACCAAGCAGATTAAATAGAAATTTCCTGTCATTTAAAAAATGCAATTCATGCTTAAAACATGTATTCAATGCTTAACAATCCAAGAAAATGTAGTTAAGGAGATGCTAACACTAATTTGGTTAAGACCATTCTTAGTAGCTTTTTCTCAGTGGTATAGCATCTGTAATAAGATTAATCAGACATTCCCTATATAACACTCTGATCTCAAAATTAGTTATTTAATAGGATTTTATTCTGATACATTATGGTTGAAAGCAGAGCAAATGTTGTCAATCTTCATAAACACAATAACTCTAATACACATCTTAACAGTTTAGGAGGCAAATCGGCACATTTTTAGTGCAGAGCCTGCAGAATTATAAGCTGAAGTCCTGTAGTAAAATGGCTGCCTTTACACATGCAAAGAAGCCAGGAGTGGTGAGTGAGACACTGTCTGGAGTGAGAACTTTCAGTCACCCAGTAAACATGCAGCTGTTATTAAACAGTTAGTGACGACAGTACCTGGAGAAAAGCACAGAAGACCTACTAATCACTATAATGAGAGGACATTAGCAGGGGTATCAAATAACATAATCTATAAGGTCACAGGAAAGTCATTCAAGACAGCAATGAAACAACGGCATAACAGACCAATCATGCGGACAATGGCATAATGGCCCAGTCATGGCGGCAGGAAGTGAGTCTTACCTCTTACGTAGTAGCGCACGCCAGCCCTGAAACAACTCCTTCGGGAGATGAGAATCCAATCAAAGTATTTCCCATTAATAGAACATGAGTGCATAGTAATAACTTAACTACATTAAGAAAAATGTAATGTAGAAATAGCTCTAGAATCAACAGAAATCTATTTATGCTAACAGGAACGCACTGTCTTTAGGAGGGGGAAACAATATGCAAGTCTTGCTGGTTCTTCATGGCTGTTTGCAAACCTTCAGTACCCTCGTTCCCCACTGAATCCGTCAAGTCAGCTCTACAGTGACATGAGGTCAGAATACTTAAGGACTTTGCTAGTGTTTCTATTTAACCTTCTCCTTTCCCTGATATCTTCAACTACTTTCTAAAAGTATAACACTGTCAATGATATCACCAAAACCCTGTTCTGAATGAAAACCAGGGATCTGAAAGAAATCTTCAAGTAAGAAATGGAAAACAGAGTAGGAGCTGGGAGCACAGTTCAGCCCTGGGTTTGACCTCTTGTACTACAAGAGGTAAAAGTTTAAAAATTAAATGAAGGGGGGGAGCCAGCTATTGTAGCTAAATAAGAATCTGAAATATATAACTTGTATAATTATATATATAAATTGATCTTAACAGTTGGTATATGAAGACTTATAGATCAAAGTATTAATCCAGAAACAAACGTTAATTGCTTTTTCTCTGGAATGTAAATAGTGAATCTAAAAATGGGAAAAAATTAACATGAAAAATATAAAAGGGTAGAGTGCTTTCTAGCATGCATGAAGACCTGCGTCTGACCCCCAGCGTGACATAAGGCCAGATGTAACGACCCACACGTGATTTTAGCACTCAGAGGTAGAAGGTCCAAGATCATATTCAGAAGCACAGCGCTCACGTCAGCCTGGGATTTCTCCAAACCCTTCAGTAATAGTCACTGAATTGTGCAATTAAAACTGATTAAATTGTGGCTTTTAAGTCAAATCTGTTTGATCAAAACAAAGCCTTCGTATTCTAGGGCATCTCTGAAGCATGCTGAGTTCTCCATCTGACCCCATTACAGTCACTGAGGAAGGGCCACTCACCTCGCTCCTCTGCTTGGCTTTCAAGTTTTGCCACGAAACAACGTATTAGTGTGAACAGCTTTTCACTTTCTTGCATGAAAGGCATGACAGAGTAGTGCTCCTGTGGCCCTGCATGCTCTGTATGTCCCTGAGTTCAGTCACTACTACAGTCTTTAATTACTCCCCGCATAAGCACACTACTGGTTGGTTTTGTTTTGTTTTGTTTTGTTGGGGGGGGGGGTGTCCCTATTTGAGAAAAAGTCTTGCTATGTAACCCAGCATGGCTTCAAACTGTTAACCTTTCTGCCTCAGCTTACATAGGGCTGAGATCACAAGCATGTACCAGCACAGCAGAAAGGATATACCAGCGTATTTGTCTGTTCTACTGTTGACAGACAGGCAAGTTGATTCTGGTCCAGAGTTTCAACAAACGTCTCTTTTTGGGAGCATGTGGACATGGATCAAATTATATCACACTATCAAAAAATGCCAGCGAACCTGAGAATTATTTTATCTTTCTTCTTTACCAACTACTAATAACGAGTTTATCCAACTCACGGAGGCATTACGAGGCTAACAAGTTTTATTGTGTCACTGGCCATATCATTTGGGTTTGCTTGTTTGTTTTGTTTTGTTTTTCAAGACAGGGTCTCTGTGTAGCCTTGGCTGTCCTAGACTCGCCTTTGTAGACCAGGCTGGCCTTGAACTCACAGCGATCCGCTTGCCTCTGCCTCCCGAGTGCTAGGATTAAAGGCGTGCGCCACCACGCCGGCTCCTCTGGCCATATCGTTTATCTTTGCTCATCTGTTTAGGTCTGCCCTACTGTTGTGTGCTATATGTGACATCTTTTTCTTAAATAACAATTTTTAACAAGTCTGTGACAACCATTCTCTCATCTTTCTAGTTTCTGTACCTATAACCATTATTAAAAAATAAAGAAAACATTTGCTTTTCGGCTTTATGAAAATGACACCACCCCATAACCTTGTAACTCTGTCTTTACTCCCCATAAATTCCCAGGGTCATCCCAGAGCAGTTTACTCCTCTTCAGAGTTGTGTGTGATGGGAAAAGGACCAGGCCACGAACACATACTTTTATTCTGTGGGGCTCACTACTTTGTTACAACACGCTGCTGTGAACGCTTTAGGAATTCATACAAGAAGTTTTTACCAATTCTAAGATTCATTCTTGCTGTCTGTCACCACCAAACTCACTGATCACTCCTCAAGCTCCCAAACTATTCCCCTTTAAAAGTCTAAGGGCTGATAATCTGGCACAGAGGATAGAGGCACCTGTCACTAAGCCTGAGGACCTGAGTTTAATCAACACCTGAACCCACAAAGTGGAAGGAAAGAACAGAATCTTGTCCTCTGACCTGCACAAGTGTGCACATGCACACAAACGAAACACGTTAAAGGAAGAAAGGTGTGCCATCTTCCCTGACCATCCACAGACTAACCCTGTGAGGCCAGAGTGCGTAAGGCACTGGTTACCAAGCTAAACAAGCTCCGCCCCAGGCCCCCACGGTGGCAACAGAGCCGCTGGATCCTCAAGTTGTCCTTTGACCTCTCTGCATGCACCATGGTGAACGCACACCTCACACACACATTCGGTAAAAAACAAAAAGAAATGTCGTCTCTAGCGTGACCTCTTCTCTCAGCTCCAGTTCTGCTAGTTGGGCTCCTTCCTCACACTGTCCTCCGCCACCTACAGAAGCCCTGAGCTTAACAGATGGATGACTCTTCTCCCTCAGACTCCCCATCTCAACGACGGCTTCCTTCCACGTACGTGACAAGAACCTATAGCTACACCACTGTCCTTCATATTCCACATCTACTTAGAAAACCAAGTCAGCTCAACTTGCTACAATTAGCTACCCAACAACACCCATGCCTTCCTCCCCCCGGCATGACTTGGCCTCCTCCCTTGTTCACACCTGGCCCCTTGCTGTAAGAGAGTGGTACTGTAGAAGCTTTTCATCACATGCAGCCCTGCCGTGGCAGCCCTTCCGTGGCCCACAGAGCCCTGAGTAATCTGGAATAACTACCTCGGAGTGCATCTCTCCCTGTCTATAGTGCACTCCACTCGGATGGACTTGTTGGTATCTCTGTAAATATGAAACCTAAAAGTACATTCCTAGTTAACAAACTACATTAAACACAACTCCATTTTAAGCTTTTAACTCAACACTAAGTAGGAAACCTAATTATAAAGCAAACTAGAAAACAAGTTTATGATTTTTAATTATTATTTGTCCATTCATAACCTCATTTTATTTTTTTAAAGATGTATTTCTAATTATTATGTATATGTATACACTGTTCTGCCTGCATGTATGCCTAGAGGCCAGAACAGGGCACCAGATCTCATTATAGATCGTTGTGAGCCACCATGTGGTTGTGGGAATTGAACCCAGGGCCTCTGGAAGAGCAGCCAGTGCTCTTAACCTCTGAGCCATCTCTCCAGCTCTATCATCTCATTTTTAAAACAAAACAATGTAGGAACAATTGGCCCAAATCCTTGAAAAGCTACTTAAAACACCCCTGTTCTTATTTTATTCTTAGGAGAACTTTTACAAGTTTGGTGGAGGAGGGTTAGAGGCAGGCTGGTGTACACTTGTCTTGCATGCAGAGGGCTTGTGCTCCTAGCACTTGGGAGGTGGAGGTACAAGGCTCAAAAGTTCAAGGTCATACTTGGCTGCATGGTGAGTTTGGGATGCATGAGACCTATATAAGAAAAGAGATGAGAAAGGGAGATGGCTGGTGTGTGTGTGTGTGTGTGTGTGTGTGTGTGTGTGTGTGTGTGTGTGTGTGTGTGTGTGTGTGTGTGTGTGTGTGTGTGTGTGTGTGTGTGTGTGTGTGTGTGTGTGCGCGTGCGCGCATGCTTAGTAGGCAATGATGATAACAGAATAACCAAGAGCTTTACCCTGAGATTTTCCTGATTTTTAAAAAACATTTTCTCCATTATTTTTCTTAATAATATAAAATTCTGCCAGGCAGTGGTGGCACATTCCTGTAATTCCAGCACTCAGGAGACAAAGGCAGATGGATCTCTGTGAGTTCTAGGCCACCCTGGTCTAGAGTGAGTTCCAGGACAGCCATGCCTGTTACACAGAAAAACCCTGTCTTGAACACCACCCCTCCCTGCGCCCCCAGTAGATAGATGGATGGATGAAAACTTGTAAGGGCATAATGAACAAATAAACTTGACTGCTAGGTCAATAAACTCCATCGCTGTACTTGACATAAAGATGCCAATTTATAGACAGGGTCCTGACTGCTGCACCTTCCTTCAGGGCCCCATTCATGTGCGTCCTACTTCACTGCGATGTCTCTGATTAGGACGGATTCTTAAAATGTATCTACAATGAGACAACAACGCTTGTTTGTATTACGCTTTGGCTTTCTCCAAGCTTTATTCTTTGTATTTTATTTTCATATTTCTATCATTCTTCAAATGAAAATTTAAAATTTCACTTTTCAGGTTGGTGATGACTGCAGTTCTTAATCTGATTTCTTTAAATACTAAGGAAGGCATCCATTAAATAACTTTGCTCTACTGTTGTGTAACTCATTGCTACAAGGTCACTCCAAAAGGGCAAGATGCAGTCTGCGTCTTTCTTTTAAAGCCATCAGACCCCAAACTCTTGAGCGAAAATCGTAACTTACTCTGCAGAGGATAAAACCTAAAAAGGAGAGTGGGCTGTTTACAGTCTATGCTAAGATTCTGCATTTATATGTTAACAACAATTATAAATATACTAAAATAGCCAGGTCACATCACATTTGAGACGGGACTTGTCTTAAAACTTAAACATTTTTAACATTTAAACATGTAAAATAAAACTTAAACAGAGATATAGAAACTAAGATAAGGATACAGCCATGTAACACTGGAAGAGCAAACCGATGGACCTAAAAAGGAGACACACAGCATATTTAGAATCAGCCAACCAGCTGGGCGGAAGTGGTGCTCGCCTGTAACTCAGCACCTGGGAGGCAGAGCGCAGCACTGAGTTTGAGGCCAGCTGCTCTACAGAGCTAGTTCCAGGACAACCAAGGCTACATAAAGAAACCTTGCCTCAAAAAACTAAACAAAACAAACCAATACTGACTGACAACTCATCACACCTTAAGTAATAAGGCAGCGGCACCTAAGACATCAGATCGCATCCTGGGCCTATAAAAAAGCTTCCCTTCCCTTCTGCCTCTTTAATGTACCCACCAATGGTTCTTTTTGGTGGTTTGTTTTGTTTATTTGTTTGTTTTTGTTTTTGTTTTCGAGACAGGGTTTCTCTGTGTAGCCTTGGCTGTCCTGGACTCACTTTGTAGATCAGGCTGGCTTCGAACTCACAGAGATCCACCTGCCTCTGCCTCCCGAGTGCTGGGATTAAAGACGTGCGCCACCACACTCGGCCCACCAATGTATTTTAAACTTGCCTTGCTTTATGACTTTCACTGTTCTATAAAACCATAAAAATGTCATGAAACTGCTTCCACAGTGAAACATGGAATTTGGAGTAACTTAAATCTGTTTCCAGGCCATGGTCACTCAAAACGGCTCCAGAGTAAATCTCTTACTCCCTTTAAATGAAAGCTGTGGTTTCTGCACTGACAGGACTTAGCCCTGATCCCTCACTCCTACATTACACACCCAGTACAGTTCACTCTAGCTTTCTTACAGAAAGCAACACTTGTCACTTAAGGCTTCTATTCGTAAGTATTATCGTTTGTACCTTAAGTGTCCCTAAAAGGCTTTATTTTAAGAGCTTGGCAACTGGCCAGAGAAGCTCTTGGAATTTAGAAGGTACAGCCTAGTGCGAGGAAGGACATCACGTAGACCTTTATGGAGGCATGGCACCCTGACTGTTCCCATGTGCTGGCGGGCTGCCATGAGGTGAGCAATTGCTCAGCAGGGTACTCCTTGGCATGTTCTCCCAACTGAAAGCCCAAAGCGCTCATCAGACAATGGAATGAAAGTTTTGAAAGCCCCGAGCCTGAACACTGTCAGGTTGTCTCAGACATCTTGTCACGGGGTCAGGAAGCTAACACAATGGATTAGATGTCTGCATACACCAGTGAGAGGGGCAAGCAGGGCAGGGGTGTGGGTTAGGGTTAGAATTACTCACCCTCCCTGGGTGAGCGGTCAGTCATCTTACAGTACACAAGCAAAAATGCACACAGCACGGAGCAGATTTGGAGTACATTACCTCTGGCTGAGCAGACAGTTCTCTAAGCAGGTGCCCATTCCACACAAACCGCTGATCTGCCTGAGAGAGGTTTTGAAACTTAATGAAATATCTCCAGCACACTAAGTGTCCTCAGATAGAAAATTACACTCGTCAATGCCGCCACCTGGTGGCTAATATGAGTTTCCCAGACACGGCCCAACAGGATACATCCCACTTCTAATCGGCTCCTCCTCTCCTCATGCCTGTCTGCACCTCTCCTACCTTCCTAAGGTAACCAATGGCCAAGAACTAAGTCTCTTTCAGAGCCTACATTCATTTCTCCATCTCCATGACTACCCCCCAAGGATACTTGCCCCCACACAGCTACTTGGCCTCCATCTTGACCCCATCCTGCCTGGCCTCCTCAGAGGTAAAGAAAAGCTACACATGCCCTTTCTGCTGTCTACTCAGTTTTTCAGTGACAGCTACCTCAGCACCAAACCTCTGCTCGCTTTCCCTGGAGATCTGGCAGCTGCTACTTAAAGGTCTGACCTCCCCTCTGGTGTCTGACAATCCATCACAAATACAGAGGAGCCTAGGTGGACTCAGCTCAGCACATGGACTCAGCAGACAGCGCTTTGCTGAGCCACATTCCCTCCTAACACCTGAGGTCTTAGGGAATGACCCAGGGGTCACGAGAAGGCGAGTAGCATGTCTTTTAGCATGTGCTCCCACATGGCTTACGTTACCCAAACTTAGTCATTTCACTGCATAACAGTGCAATTATGTAACTAAATATTTTATAAGTCAGTGAAATGTAAAGAATAACTTGCTATTTCTAAAAAGTTGAGTTATTTGGACTACAACTTGATAAAAAGTATAGTGCTAAAACAAAATTATTGTTGAATTACAAGTGGAAGCAGCAACTAAAGCCACAAAGGCTCTGCCACGTGGCTTCATAAGTGTCAAAGCCACAAGGGCTCTGCCACGTGGCTTCATAAGTGTCAAAGCCACAAGGCTCTGCCATGTGGCTTCGTAAGTGTCAAAGTCTTTGAGATGCTGAAATGGAAACCTTTAAGGATAAAATAACAGTTGGGAAAATACAACCAAGGAACCAAAACAAAGGAGTCTTTAACTCTATGCAAAAACACTGACCATTCAATGTAATGTTCTTTAATGTCTTAAGATAAGGTTTCAATTATCAATTTTATGGTTCTCCGTAAGTGATGTTTTTATTTAGCTAAAAATAAATAAATAGATAATCTTCCCCCTAGCCGGGTACAGCAGCGCACACCTTTGGCTCCAGCACTCGGGAGGCAGAGGCAGGTGACCGCTGTGAGTTTGAGGACGGCCAGAGCTAAATGATGACCTCTGTCCGAAAGAAAAACAAGAGCATTTTTTCTTAAATTCATTTTCTGTCACAGAAGAAATGGCTTCCAGTTCCTCCAACTTAACTATTAACTTACTATTATCACTCTCTTGCCAGGAGCCTCCTCACCATCCTCATCTGGCCTCCCGAGCAGCCCTGCTTGCTAGAGCTGTGTCTGGCACAACACTCTCCTTCCCGGGGAATCCCACTGAGTCTGGCCTCCGGTGGCAGCCATCTTGGCCTGCGGACCCTCACACTATGACCTCTGTAAGTCTACCGAAGGCTCTTCCCACAGCACCGGGGCCTTGATGCTCCCACTAAGTACAACATGCCTGGCATACAACAGGCACAGGAGAGAAATTTAATAAACATGTAAGGAAGATAGCAATTGGTTTTAAAAGCATCGATCTCTTTTGTTTAAAAGCCAAATTTCTTGATTACTTAGCTTATATCTAACTTAACATACAATTTTACTTGATTACAATGTAAAATCTTACACTATATGCAGCTAAACAACTAAAATACTGAATTAGTGAAATTTATCATTTTCACTAGTAAAAATGGCCCATTACTGGCAATGTTATATTAATAGCAACCTTTAAAATTCTGTATGCCCCTAAATATGATCATGGTTTCTTAATTGAAAAAAAAAAGAAAAAAGAAAAGAAAAGGCAGGACTAGGGGCATGGCTCAGTCGTAGAATCCTTGCTATTCTGCATGAAGTCCTTGGCTTAAGCTCTAGCACCACACACACCAAATAAAACAAATACAGATAAATAAAATCAAGGCAGCAAAAAGCCCTGTCCCTGAGGAGCAGAAACTCAGTTGAGGACATTTAACCCCTAAGATTAAAAATACACTCATTTTAGCACAACCTGTGGCATAGTCCTTATAAATTCCCATCAGAAGGCTAAGGGTATAGGGTTCAAATGTCAAGGCCTTCTAGGGCTGCACAGTGAGTTCAAGGCCAGCCTGGGATATTGCTATGATTCTGGTGTGACAGCATTAAAGCCAAAGCAAGATGGAGAACGAGAGTACACTTCCAGGGCTGACACGACAGGATGAGAGTGCACCACCAGGGCTGACACGACAGGATGAGAGTGCACCCCCAGGGCTGACACGACAGGATGAGAGTGCACCCCCAGGGCTGACACGACAGGATGAGAGTGCACCCCCAGGGCTGACACGACAGGATGAGAGTGCACCCCCAGAGTTGTCACAACAGGCTACAGCTTTATAACTGCTCAGATTCTTAAATAAATAAATTACTGCCTCTTCTACTTAAAAAACAACACTACAGTTGGCAAGCCATTACATACTGGAATACTATTTTCAAAAGCTGAGCTAAGAGCAATGAAATCATAGATGAATACAACACAATGAAGACTTGACACCCAAGCTTACATTTAAAAGCCTGATAACATTTATGTAAAATTATAAACTACTGAGTTCGAATGTAGTTCAGTGGCAGAGTGCTTGCCTAGTATGTGCAAAGCCATGTGTGCAATCTTCAACACCGTGTGTTATGTGCACATGCAGACACACACACACACATTCTGAAAGGTTTTCACATAATCACTTGTGTGTTTCTATTAGATTCTTGAGTATCTAGCCCGATTTATGGCAATCTTGGCTGTGTTTATATACAAGGCAGGGCTCTCAGCGAGGCCTGTGACAGACATCTGAAATATGGTATGTTTTCAAAGTCCCACATATGACTCTAATACAGTCAAAAGTAAGGGAAATCAAAACAGCTGGGGATGTGGGTCAATGGGAGAGTGCTCGCCCAGCACACACGAGGCCCTAAGTTTATCTCCAGGACTTGGGGGAGGGAGTAATAGGAAAAAAAATCATAAAAGACATGCCCCTTTTAAAAACAACTAAGAATAAAATAAACACATGAAGATCCAGCTTACCCTTTCCAAGAGACTCATTTCCTGGAATTCTGGGCTGGTGTTTGACAGCCGCTGCAGAGTATGGGTCAAGTCATACGTTGTTGAAAAGTAAAATCCATCCGTACTCAAGACATGGTTTAGCATTGCTAAGAAAGTTTTATTATCTTGTAACTGTAAAGAAAAGAGAGAGTTCGACACAGGTCACAAGTGAGAAGAAAATCTATCACCATGAGAAGACAGCAAAATTAAAAACATGTCTGACATCCTGGAACAAGCACCCAGTCAGAGGGAGGAGACCCTATAAGCACAGCAGGTTATTACACAGACGCGGTGTTTAAGAACACAGCATCGGCTGAGGCTGCAGCACAGACTCCGGTGTGCTGCACTTCCCACGTCCTCTCTGTCCTATGCACTGTGCGGTTTACATCATTATCCTCATTAGCAGATGAAACACACAAATCAAGACATTAGCATCACCTTACTTTCAAAAAACTTCACTGGTTTGGGCTGGATAGAAAATAAAACACAATCATTTTTCATTAAAAGAAAGATTAGAAAGCCTAGGAAAAGGAGTATTTCCTTTATTTTGGAATAATAGTTTTAGCAGACTTTCCCAGTTAAAAAACAATATGACTTTTTATGAAAAAAAAAAAAAAAAAAAAGTCAAGGTTTGGTAATGTTTAGTGGCCATCAAATGGTTAATATATAAACTTACACATTCCGAATGTGTATATACACACATTTGAGCACAGACTAGCAAAAGCATAATGTAAACAGAACAGAAAAAGAGCTTTATGGCTTGACAACAAAGTATAGTAATCACAAAGAAATTGTCCAAGAAAATATTCCTGAGTCGCTATGATGAATATAGCTACTTTTATTTCATGTGTTGGTGTGCACGACACTGCATGAGTGTATGGGGGTGGGTATGGAATCCAGAGGATACTGTGGGTGTTATTACTCAGGGCACCATCTTTATTTTTATGATTTTGATTTATTTTATGTATATGAGTGCTTTGCCTACATATAGAGACAAAACATTCATGTATGTATGTATGTACGTATGTGTACCATGTGTGATCCCTTGACACTGAAGTTATGGATGGTTGTAAGCCACCCTGTGGATATTACCAACCATTGCCATGACCTCTGCAAGAGCAACAAGTGCCCTCAGCACTGAGACACTCTCCAGCGCCCTCCATCTCTCTCTGTGGAGGCAGCCATTCTTAGAGCCCTGGATCTTACGTCTAGTCGAGGCTGGCTGGCCAATAAGGCCTAGGGACCCATCTGTATCGCCTCCCCATCGTCACTGGGATCACAACTGTAACCACGTCTGGGTTTTATTGGAGTTCTAGGGATCAAACTCATGTCGGCAAGAGAAGTGCTTTAAAGACTGTGCTCTAAGCTTTTGTTTAAGGTATTATTTCTCATGGAGAATGAATATATTAATATATATTAGGAAAAAGGAAACTCTAAAGTATAAAAAGCTTATCTTACAGTTTCTCTTGTTGAGACGGAGCTATGATTCGGCATTCTTACAGGGAAGGCATATGTTTTAGAAAAACAAGTCTTGTAGAAACAAACAAGGCATACTTCCTCCCTGAGGGTAAGACAGTGGTTGGGTGTGAGAGAGACATTTTCTGGTAATCTGCCTATATGCCTATATAAGTAACCTTAATTAAACACATTGATTCACACACAAAAATCAAAACTCTTTTAAAAAATAATCTTAGTAGCCAGGGACAGTGGTGCACACCTTTTGAATCCTAGCACTCAGGAGGCAGAGGCAGGTGGATCTCTGAGTTCCGTGTCTGCTATTGCTACATAGTAAGGCAATGTCTCACCATAAAAACAAAACAAGCAAACAAACAAACAAACAAACAAAAAAAAAAACCTCAGGTGTAAAACATTTTTAAAGGCATATGCTTTACTCCTAGCATTTGAGACAGAATCTCTGTGGGTTTGAAGCCAGCCTGGTCTATACAGTGAGTTCTAGGACAACCAAAGCCATACTGGGGGTGGGAAGAGATTTTTACAGAACACTGTAAATTACTTTGGAAGCAAGCATTCTAGAGAGTGAAACTTTGTAAACCCAATAATCACTCCCAGAAAGTAAGCTTCAAAACTTACTTTTGGGCTTGGTAGACTATTGCTCAGTGGATATAATGCTTGAATTCAGATCCCTAAAACCCACCTAACCCTGGCACTGTGGTGCCATGCATAATCCCAGCGCTCCTATGGTGAGGCAGGAGCGGAAAGAGAATTCGTGAAACCTCACAGGCCAGTGATTGTGGAGATAAACAACTAGAAACCCTGTCTCAAACAAAAAGTGGAACGTGAGGACCAACACCTGAAATTGTCCTCTGACTACTGCATGTGGGCCATGGCACACGCCTGCCAATCTATACACCACACAAGCACATACACACAAATATTTAAAAATCAGAATAGGGTAATGTGAAAGTGTCACAAATACCTTTGGAAAATAAGTATTAAGTCTTCACTTTGTAACGGTGTAAAAAGTGACCATGCTATCTTAACCTTAGTAACATAAATTATTTTATACAAGCCACTGTAAAAACTGATTGTTCTATAACGTTTTAAGGGATTTATGAAAACATTTAAAATGCTGTTGGAGATGAAGAGGACGCTCAGTGACTAAGAGCAGTGACTGCTCTTCCAGAGGACTGGGGTCCAGTTCCCAGCACCTACATGGTGGCTCACAAGCATCCGTGACTCTAGTACCAAGGGACTCTTCTGACCTCTGCAGCCACCAGGCACAATGTTTGCACAGACATGCATGCAGGCAAAACATTCATACACATAACAAAAACAAAACAAAACAAAACCAAAAGACCATAAGCCAGTCAAGGGTGGTGCACACCTTTTATCACTGAACTCAGGAGGCAGAGAGAAACAGTGAGGCTAGCCTGGCCTACAGAGTGAGTTCCAGGACAGCCAGAGATACACAGAGAAACCCTGCCTCGAAAAGCCACAGGGGAGGGTGTTCTTAGTGTAAGTTAAAAATGAATGAATTAATGTTAGCACTGTGTGTAACGCATGGATTTATCCACGTCTCTGATGCAGAATCCTTTTACAGCTCAGCTGAGCTTCAACTCTTGATCCTCCTGCCTCAGTCTCTCTAAACCCTGGAATTGCAAGTGTGTGCCACTATACCCACTAGTGGGTACATTATAATTAACACTACCAGAAACATGAAAATTAAAAACATTTTACTTTGTAAAAAATTTATCAAGAAACCTGAACTGTGCCTCCTCACTGCCCCGGGTCACATAATTTGCCATTGGGAATAACTACTGTGACACTGGTAAACGTTACAAACTTTCCTAAGTCCAAATGAGTTTTTGGCGTTTTATCCTTTGCACATTGACGTCATACGACACTTGTGGCAGTTTAACATCGCTTCTCTTCCTTTCTGTGACGGCCACGTGCTTACGCTGGCAGCTCTGTGCTCAGAACCTAGACTGACTGAGGACTGCTGTGTTCCCACAGGCAAGCTGCTCCATAGCTCCATTCTTCTGTCCAGTTTCAAAGCACTTTTAGGGTCATCATTGTGTCTGTTTGACTTTCACCTTTACAGTTAATATACTTTGGTCACTAACATTTACTATGTTAGGGATCTAGTGCTAACGAGAGCAGGTGCCTGACATCTCTGGACAAAGAAAATGAGCAACGAGAGCACTATGTGAAAATGTCATGTGTTCTGTGCACAAACTCACGCCCTCTCTTTGTCCCATGTGAACAGTGAAAAGAACTTTCTTTTAGAAGAAAAAAGAAATGAAAAACAATTTCAAACATATCTAATATTTTATTTTTCTATAGAGAATACTCAGCTAAGGGTAATATTAAGCTTTTTCTTTTTTTCCTTTTTCTTTTTTCTTTTTTTTCTTTCTTGTTTTTGTTTTTGAAGACTGGATTTCTCTGTGTAGCCCTAGCTGTCCTGGAACTCCCTCTCTACACCACGCTGGCCTCGAGCTCAAGCGACCCGCCTGCCTCTACCTCCACAGTGCTGAGATTACAGGCGTGTGCCAGCACTACCCATTCTATTTGTCCTTCTTTCTCTGTAAGAACTTTATAATTTTAAATTTCTCAATATTTAAAAATAAAACCCAACAAAATATATAAACTTTAAAAACACTTTTTAACTTATTTTTTTTAATGTGCATTAGTGTTTTGCCTACATGTATGTCTATGTGACGGCCTCAGATTCCCCTGGATCTGGAGTTAGTTGTGAGCTGCCATGTGGGTGCTGGGAATTGAACCTGGGTCCTCTCTGGAGGAGCAGTCAGTGCTCTTAAGCACTGAGCCATGATCTCCAGCCCCTTAGAAGGTGTTTTTATGGACAGGTGGAAAGGCAGTAGAGCACAGTATTTACAAGTTGCTTAGTAATTAGGCTTATGAGAAGCCTACCTACATTTTACCCCACTGCGCGGCACTGCTGAGCTCTGCGTTAGTGACGGCTTCTAAAGTCTTACCTGAATATCAGTTAAGTGCAGCATTGTCTTCTTATAAGAAAGAACATCGAAATCTGTGGCTTTCCAGATTGCATGATTAAAAAATTCACCTACTTTCATCTTTTTGGTAATGACAACAAGATAATTACCTGGGGAAAAAAAAGTCAAACATGAATTTAAAAAAAAAAAAAAAAAAAAAAGAACAGGGCTGGGGATTAAGATCAGTGGTATTTAGTGTAGTGTGATAAAAAAAAATTGTATGAAATGTAATAAGGAGGTAAAAATGTCAACAGTGCTGAAAGCTGGCCTTCTAATAATGTTATTGACTGTGGGACTTCAAAAGGAAAGGTCAGTGATAGAGCTATGCTCAGCATGTGTGAGGTCTTGGGTTTGAGTCCTAACATATCACAAAAACAACATAAAAAAACAACAAACAGAAGACACAAAGTAATTGCTTTTATTTGTAAACTTTAAAGCCTGGCAAAATGACACTGCATTGAGCTACTCCAGTAAAAGCCCATCTTAAAAAAAGCACTCTTAAATGCATGACTATAAAGATTAATATATTATTTAGAAAAAAAACTATTAAAAGGGTAACTTTTTTTTCTCAAGATAAAAGCAAACCTTTTGATAACTGAATTATTTATCTTAGTTGGGAGAGCAGAGACAGGAAATACCGGTCATTCTCAAGGCATGCAGGGTTATGCTTATCTGAGCTTGTGCCTTGAAATACCAGAAACCACAAGATCTGGCCGGTGCAGGGGAACCCCCTCTGTACCCCATTCCTGTCCTTCTCATCACTCTAAATGGTAACAGGCGCGCTGGGGCAGTCGTGCACCTAACTAGACACCGTGAGCCCACGGAGGAACAGCGGTTAGGCGAGCACCCTGACAGCCCATCACCACGCACCGATCTTTACCCTGTCCAGCACCCTTCCCTGATCATTAAACACAGTTCCCTCACCGTTTCTCTTGTGACACTAAAGACAGAGGCTGGAACCGTGCACATGACAGACAAACACTATACCATCTGCTCAATGTTCTACTTCCAACTGCCCTGCCCAGAGGCTTCACTGTAGACAAATCTTTCCTAGAAGCTGTCACACTGTGCTACAGTACCCTATCACTTGTATACCTCGATCACTAGATTGTGAATGGTAAAAAATAAAAATAAATAAAAAAATAAAATAAATTGAAATTTTTTTATAACAGCATCTAGCCTTGCTACTGAAATAAAAACAAAACAAAAGCTTTTTAAAAGTTCAATAAAATGAAAATCCACTTTCTTGTCCATGTCTATAAGCCCAGCACCTGGGAGGCAGAGGCCGGACAGTGGGTTGAAGGCCAGCCTTGAGTATACAGCCTTGAGTATACAGCCTTGAGTATACAGCCTTGAGTATACAGCCTTGAGTATACAGCCTTGAGTATACAGCCTTGAGTATACAGTTCAACCCCAGCCACAGCTATAATACAGCTAGAGCCACAGCTATAGACCTCATCTCAAACAGACAAACAGCTTAGTAACTCAGCCCAAGTATCACACTGTTATGCTGTCATCTCATATAAAGTTGAAGGTACAGAATATTCTGATAAATCAATGAATTAAAATTTTTAAATGGGCCAAGCATAGTGGTGCATGCTTTTACTCCCAGCACTTAGGAGGCAGAGGTAGGAGGATCTCTTTGAGTTCCAGATCTGCCTGATCTACTTAGCAACTTCAGGACAGCTAGGACTCTACAGAGAAACCCTATCTCAAACAATCAATCAATCAAGCTAATTAAATAAAATTAAATGCTCTCAGAATTTATGAAAATTTATACGCTTTCAACTCTAGTTGGAGTAAAATCAAACAAGAAATCTTCCTTTTAAAAAGAATACTTTGGGCTAGGTGTGGAGGCACACGCCTTTTATCCCAGCTCTTGGGAGGCAGAGGCAGGTGGATCACTGTGAGTTCCAGGGCAGCCTGGTCTACAAAGTGAATCCAGGACAGCCAGGGCTACACAGAGAAACCCTGTCAAGGAAAACAAAAACAAAAACAAAAACAACACAAAACTTCAGAAGAAGAAAAAAAATACTCAAGATGATAAATTTAACTGTTTAGCGATTATTATTTTTAGAAACTAAGGACAAATACGTGACCTAGAGACCTGCCTAGAGAATGACAGGAAGATCACCTTTTCTCATTATCTACTGTCATTAACGTAATTGCCTTCTTTGTCATCTTGGTTTATTTTCTCTTACCTGCCACCAGATGGATTGTGCCCAGTATCCCAAATATTGGTCTTGTAACAGCTGAAGGGGGGACATCTTTTTTGACTTAAAAAAGAAGAAAACAAAAGAAGAGCTTACCAGCAAAATAAAAATTTAGTTTAAATAACTTCAAGTAAATAAAATTGCACAATTTATTCTAAAAATAAACTAGCATTTTTTTTATTGTCTGACCTCCATTTTTATAGAATATAAATAAGACCACATGATATTAAAAGATGGTTTCAAAAGCAGCAAGCTTCAGTTTCTTTTTTTAATATTTATTATTTACATAATTTATGCATGTGAGTGGTCTATTGGTCGATTTGCAGGTGTGTTTGCATGACAGAAGACAGCATCGATCCCATTACAGATGGTTGTGAGCCACCATGTGGTTGCTGGGATTGAACCCAGGTCCTCTGGAAGCAGCCAGTGCTCTTAACCTCTGAGCCATCTCTCCAGCCCCCACGTATCAGGTTTTTCTTTTTCTTTTTTTGTTTGTTTGTTTTGTTTTTCAAGACAAGCTTTCTCTGTGTGGCTTTGGCTGTCCTAGACTCACTTTGTAGACCAGGCTGGCCTCAAACTCACAGCGATCCACCTGCCTCTGCCTCCCAAGTGCTGGGATTAAAGGTGTGCACCACCACGCCCGGCTTCAGTTTCTTTATGAGGTAAATTGTGGGTAATTTCTAATGTTGCCATAGACTAAATACTATCCATGCCTTTAAGAGTAAGTAGAAGTAAGGACCTGAAACAAGAGTTTCACCTTCACGTACCACTAGCAGAATATAAAACTAGAACATTCTTGTCTGAGAAAGAAGAAGCTTCTTCCTCCTGTGCCTCACAACAGTGTGCATAGGTAGGCAAGAAGGTAACACACTAACTTTGATTTTTATCAATGATATCCATTACCAATAAAATTGTATCCCAGAAAATGTATTTCAGAATTGTTGGGTTTTCAGGCAATGTTTCACAAACACACTTTGTGGCACTCTTATTTAGAAAACAAAGCCCCAAAGGCAGGTGTGAGAATTCCAGATCAAGCAAGCTTGTTTTCTTGATTCAAATTCAAACAGCACTATTCACCTCTCACATGTCACATAGAACAGAGCAACTGACAGTAAAAGAGAGCACAGGTTCTCCAAACTTATATGGCCAAGACCTTTATTTTATTAAGCTTCAGTTTTCTTTCAACTTATTATCAACCTGAATCTCAGTATTGTAAACTCAAGTTCTGGTCCTTAAAAGTAAAGATCTTCTTCTAAATAGCTAGTTCTATATAAAATACCAAAAACGGTCAAGATCCATTTCTGTCTGTCCTCAATAATTCAGTTGATTTAACAGTGATGCCCTAGAGGGTATTTTTGTCCTGAATATATTGAGACTATCTAACAGACCCAAGTGTACTCCTGGATGAACAGTGCGATTTACTGACCAGAGTGCAGTAGCAATAAAACTGTAGCAATTGTTGGAATATATGTTAGTTTTTCATGGTAGAAAAAATAACCTATTTTCTATGGCCACACTTCTTACTCCTAATGGTAGAGAGACTGGCTGGGAAGCGTCAGGCTCTCACCATCCCTGACTTTGTATCAAGTGCTCCACTTCATCAAGGGCTTGGTACCATCATCACCTTAACGTAAAATCTGTCCTGACCATGAACATTTCAGTCTACTAAAATGGAGCTGCAATATCTACCTACAAGTAAAGTCATTGCTAGTTCAAAAATAGCTGAGAATATACTTTACTAAAACACAAAGCACTAGCTCACTCATGAATTATAGTGTTGAGTGATATAATACATCTCTAAAAGTACATTAATAATAGTTAAAACTAACCAGTTACTGTGAAACCATCAAGAGACCACAGAACATGTTAATTATCAACCTAAAACAGAACTCTAATGGCATCTGTCGAAGGAAAACTACCTAAGGCGCTTAGAGAAATAACCTGTTACCCATACATATGACAAGTTGTTATATTTTTCTTACATCTTATTAATCTACTGAAAATATTTTTATTGTTTACTTTACCCACTCAAACAATATTTACTAAATACCTACCCTGGTTATTCAAATATTTTCTTTTCTTTGAGATAGGGTGTCAATATATAATCCTGGCTGGCCTGGAACTTGTTATCGAGACCAGGCTGACCTTGGAATTCACAGAGATCGGCCTGCCTTGCCACCCAAGTGCTAGGATTAAAAGAGTATATACCTTCAGCCAGGTGGTGATGGTATACACCTTTAATCTCAGCACTCAGGAGGATCTTTCTGAGTTTGAGGCCAGCCTGGTCTATTGAGCAAGTTGTAGAACAGCTAGGGCTACATAGAGAAGGCTTATATCAAAAAAAAAAAAAAAAAAAAAAAAAAAAGAAAGAAAGAAAAAGGAAAAGAAAAAAGTATACTTTCAAGGATTTTTCTTAAAATAAAAAGGATAACTGAGTGAAAATGAACTGGAAATTTTAAATCAACGAAATATAACATTCTAATGTTAATATGCTGGTACTAAACCAAAGAAATATGAAATCCTAATGTGCTATTACTTGGTGAATAAGAAATTCAAATGTGTTATTTATTACCTGGTACATTGCTTTGTCATTAAAACATTAGGGGCTAGAGAGATGGCTCAGCAGTTAAGGACACTGGCTGCTCTAGAGGTCCTGAGTTCAATTCCCAGCAACCACATGGTTGGCTCACAACCACCTATAACATGATCTGATGCCCTCTTCTGGCCTGCAGGTGTACATGCAGGCAAAAACACGGTATACATAATAAAAATAAATAAATCTTTTTTTTTAATTACATTTTCTTCAGAACTCAGACGGTTCCATACACATAACTGGGGGAAATATTTTTCGCACCCAAGGGAAGCACTGATAAAAAGAAGCAAGTCTGCAATGATTACACATTTTAGCCAATGAAGTACGGCCTATTTTTTCATGTTAAAAGTGCCTTCATAGTTATTAAACTTTTTAACACACTCAAGTGTACTCCTGGATGAATAGTAAGATTTATTGACCAGAGCACAGCAGCAATAAAACTGTAGCAACTGCTGAAATATATGTTAGTTTTGAACAAAACCAAAAGCAGCCGTGAATGCTCTTGACACTTAAAGCAAAAACATCTTCCCACTCACTCAAATGTTAGCTCTAGTTCAGTCACGGGAACCAAACCCTATCAGAAGACAGAGAAGGAAACGGAAATGAGTTCAGACACGGGAACCAAACCCTATCAGAGGACAGAGAAGGAAACGGAAATAGCTCTGGCCTAGACACGGTAACACAGGCCTATCGTCTCAGCACTAGGGAGGAGCTGGACTCAGGCCCTAGACAAATGGTGCCTATGCAACTCAGCAGACCTGGCTCCCAGCATTGCCCAGCATCCCTCAGTTCCTACCTGAACTTTCCAGCCCAGAGCTGGCTTCCTCTCCCCCAGAGGCTCTTCACTAAATAATCCAGACATTCTGGTTCCCTCCCTCTCTCCGAATCTCTCTGTGTGCAAGCTCCTTGGGCGGGTTAGAGCTGCCCGTGACTCCCTGCCTTTGTGTGCTTTGATTGCCTTGAATGGGCTCCTTTTGTTGCTGGAGAGTAACGACCAGGAAGTAGACACAGGAGGGTCCAGAGTTCTGGGTCAGCCTAAGCTACATAATGAATTCTAGGACAGTCTGGACTGCACAACAAAACCCTTTCTCAAAATCACGTCCCCCTAAAATAACTGAGGTAGCAAAACTTACATTTTCTAATAAGAAGGCACCCAAGGAGCCTCACAATGGCACACCACTGACAGCTCCAATATCTGTGATCGCGGCACTGACTCTCTCAGGGATACCCTGAGACTAGCCATACCCACCTGCAGGGCTGACCTCCGTGGACACTCGGTCAACGGTCAGCACTGACTCTCTCGGGGATACCCTGAGACTAGCCATACCCACCTGCCGGGCTGACCTCCGTGGACACTCGGTCAACGGTCAGCACTGACTCTCTCGGGGATACCCTGAGACTAGCCATACCTACCTGCAGGGCTGACCTCCGTGGACACTCGGTCAACGGTCAGCACTGACTCTCTCGGGGATACCCTAAGACTAGCCATACCCACCTGCCGGGCTGACCTCCGTGGACACTCGGTCAACGGTCAGCACTGACTCTCTCAGGGATACCCTGAGACTAGCCATACCCACCTGCAGGGCTGACCTCTGTGGACACTCGGTCAATGGTCAGCACTGACTCTCTCGGGGATACCCTGAGACTAGCCATACCCACCTGCAAGGCTGACCTCCGTGGACACTCGGTCAATGGTGAGCACGTCGTCTGCTCCATCGTCACAAGCTTCCACATAGAACTTTTCAGGTGTAATGTGCCTAAGAAGAAATCAGCAGGCATAAATAAGTCAAATAAAATCAGGATCTGAAAATTACTATATTAGGGTTCTAACGCAGCATAGCTTCCTACTTCTACACAGATGGTACTGCTAAGTTCATTATCCTTATGGATTTACTGCAATTCTTTCCATTTGTGTATTTAATGCTGTTAAGATTTTAATTTGCTATAAAGACATCAATTTGAATTGCTTGAAACAATAGTCTTCTCAAATGCATCACAGTCATCATCATAAAGAAAGCGATACAGCATAGTACACCGTACAGAGCCAGGCCATGTGTGTGGGACCCCAGGCAAGGAGCTCTTTTTTTTTCCCCCCAGCTCTTCTCAATCTCCTTAAAATAAGGGAATCATCACAAGTATAACATGCATAGTGAGAATTTTTGGTTTCTTTAAAAACACAGAAATATTATGAGAACGTTTTTGTTTTAGTCCCAGGTGTGGGATATGGGGCTGCCTCACACTGGCTGGGGCAGGGGTATGGTTTTGAAGCTGCAGATAGTTTACCTTTGGAATTCTGGGGACTCTACAAATGCCAGAGCCTCAAGCAAGGTGTCAGCAGTGGCAGCTGCTGGTTGTTGGACGGAGATGCCCTGTGACAAGGATCTAACTCCCCCAGGGGACTCAGTGCTCCTGGCCAGTAGGCGCAGCCTGAGGGTCAGCACCCTCTTTCCCTCCTACCCAGTGCTGGGTGTAGGAAGGAACAGGAGTGCTGAAGGGAGGCAAGAAAAAGAGCCCAGTAAAGCAGCCAAAAATCCAGCCACAGAATGTATTAAATAAGCCAGGTTTTGGTACTCAGTAGCCCTGGCTGTCCTGGACTCACTCTGTAGACCAGGCTGGCCTAGAACTCACAGAGACCCACCTGCCTCTGCCTCTCAAGTGCTGGGATTACAGGCGTGGCACTTAGTAAATAAAGGCTAGGGATATAGTTCAGTTGGACAAGTACTTGCCTTGCAAGGCTCTGAGTTTCATCCCCAGGATTAATTCTTTTTTTTTTTTTTTTTTTTTTCCTTTCCTTTCTTCCAAGACAGGATTGCTCCATGTAGCCTTGGCTGTCTTGGAACTCAATCTGTAGACCAGGCTGGCCTCGAACTCAATGAGAGCACCTGCCTCTGCCTCCCTAGTGCTAGGATTAAAGGTGCGCACCACCACCACCAGGCCTAATTTTTTAAAAAATACATAACAAGAACAGATTAACCTTAGCTAAAAACACTAAATTGTTTTAAATAAATTACTTAAACATTTGCTTTCTGTTAAAAACGTGGCGGGGGGGGGGGGGCGGGCAGAGATTGCTGGCTGATACATAGGTTGGTACATTATGTATCTTCCCGAAAACCTTCATTTAATAAAAAAGACAATAAAGTAAAATAGAAGGGACACAAAATGGCAACCCACTTTGGTATACAACTTTATACCCAAAGTCTAATCAACAACAACAAAACAGTTGGTTTGTCAAGAGATCAACTGGACAGCTCTGCCAAGCAACTCAGCATGGTTACCACAGGCTAACTCAGGGAGTGTAAAGAATTAACAAACAGGAAGGAGAAAAGTGGGCCAACAGTGCAGCGCTTAACTGGAGAAGAGAGGCTGCTGCCACTAGAGGTGGAGTTCAAGGCTCCTCCTCAGACACACACACCCACAAAAGTCCCCACTAATCTTTACTGTTGATGCCCAGACTTTCCCTTCTCTTCCCACTTAGCTTTTCTACTCCCATAATTCTGCCTCGCGTTGTCTACGAACAATCTCACACAAACCAACATAGCCATCACTGCCTCATTTTCTATTTACCTAGGCTGTTATCTGGTGTTACAGAAACATGCCTTGTAGCAGAATTATTATGTTTAGTATTTGAGTTTTCTGAGAAATAGCCAATCCTCGATTATTCAAATACAACTAACATCCATTTATTGGCTAATAGTGCCTAAATTGTTAATATTAGAATAGGTTCCTTCGTTTTAAGAAACAGGGCATGAAAACTAATATCAAGCCAACTACTATACAGCCAAGAAGGCAGGTCTGTTTCAAATGTCAGCACTTAGTAGCTCTCTCCCGTTAATTACCAGGTGTACTCCCACTGAATGGACACATCTCCATTTCTTTATTCCCTCGTTGATAGGTATTTGACCCAGCTTTTGGCTTTGGGGTGATTAGTAATGAAGGTGCCATGAACAGTCTTGCACAAACATTCAGTGAATGCGCTCCTATCCACTGCGTAACTGCCCAGAGTGCCACAGTCAGGGCCCATCAGGATAGTACATGTGTGTTTAACTTGGGCTGAGAAGGGAGAAAAGTAGGAGATTGTGTACACAAGAAAACTCTGCGGTGTGGTGGATGTGTCCTGTATGCTAACACCAGCAGTGATAGTGTAAAAACTCCCAATGTTTACTGAACTGTATACTTTACATATGTGCCATTGGTCATGGGAACTAAGTATCAATAGTCAATAAATATATCTATATCTAATAGAAAGAAAGCAAAGCAAGAAGTCCTAAAGCAAAACCAAGGAAAATATAGGTGGGTTGGGGAAATTGGTGATACCAACGTTGTTTAAAGATTAAGTGAAACAGCATATAAAATCTGCTGGGCACAAGGAAAACACAGCCATGTTCCGAACTAAGCCTGGGGACGGCCATGCTCACCTCCACCTCACAGAGCAGGAGAGTCCCAGGAACACGCCTGTGGCAACCAAGGCTGGCTCACGGGGAAGCTGACTTTTGCTCTGACACAGGTACGATGTGCAGTGAATTCGTGGTCCTCCAGGAGCAAGAGGGGCCTTTTATACTCACTACAGCTTCTAAAAATCGTTTGTGAGGTTGCACCTGTGCCACAGCATCCACGTGTAGCTAGAGGACAACCTCAATGTCATCCTGGATTGCCACTTTGTTTAGGACAGGGTTTCCTGCCACTGCCACTGCAGATGGCAGCCAGCTGGCCTGTGAGCTCCCAGAGGTTCTCCTGTCTCAGCTGTCCATTCCGCTGAAGCACACTGGAATTACAGGTGAACACCTGCTTGGCTTTCCATGGGCTCCTGGGATCTGAACCCATGTCCTCACTCTTGTACAGAAAGCACTTCACCCACTGAACCAAGGTAAGCCCCACAGTGACACTCTTTCCACAGGAGACAAACTGCACATCTTCATTATAGGACTTCTAACATAAGACCAAAAAAGTTATTCAATTAATGCTTTAATTTAATATAACCCCAATTGTGCTTAAATGGTTTTATTATATGTATAATTACTACAATAATGATATTTCTAAAGGGAAAATTACCTATACCTCACATTTTAACTGTCCTAGTCTCATTAACAGTAAACTTTTACTGAAAAGCCCCAAATACCATCTTCCAACTTATCTGGATAGAACTTTTACCAATAGAAACCTGCATATTTCCAAGAAATATTTTTCAAATCAGAATATAACAAAACTCATAGTTTTATAAATATCAGAAACTTTAAGCATGTACTTTTTAAAAAATATTTATTGATTGTGTGAGTGCACGTGTATGCCGTGGTGAGCGTGTGGGCGCGTGTGTATGCCGTGGTGAGCGTGTGGGCGCGTGTGTATGCTGTGGTGAGCGTGTGGGCGCACGTGTATGCCGTGGTGAGCGTGTGGGCGCGCGTGTATGCCGTGGTGAGCGTGTGGGCGCACGTGTATGCCGTGGTGAGCGTGTGTGCGTGCATGTATGCCATGGTGAGCGTGTGGGCGCGTGTGTATGCCGTGGTGAGCGTGTGGGCACGTGTGTATGCCGTGGTGAGCGTGTGGGCGCGTGTGTATGCCGTGGTGAGCGTGTGGGCGCGCGTGTATGCCGTGGTGAGCGTGTGTGCGTGCATGTATGCCGTGTGAGCGTGTGGGCGCGTGTGTATGCCGTGGTGAGCGTGTGGGCGCGTGTGTATGCCATGGTGAGCGTGTGGGCGTGCGTGTATGCCGTGGTGAGCGTGTGGGCGCGTGTGTATGCCGTGGTGAGCGTGTGTGCGTGCATGTATGCCGTGGTGAGCGTGTGGGCGCGTGTGTATGCCATGGTGAGCGTGTGGGCGCGTGTGTATGCCGTGGTGAGCGTGTGGGCGCACGTGTATGCCGTGGTGAGCGTGTGTGCGTGCGTGTATGCCGTGGTGAGCGTGTGGGCGCGCGTGTATGCCGTGGTGAGCGTGTGGGCGCGTGTGTATGCCGTGGTGAGCGTGTGTGCGTGCGTGTGTATGCCATGGTGAGCGTGTGGGCGCGTGTGTATGCCATGGTGAGCGTGTGGGCGCGTGTGTATGCCGTGGTGAGCGTGTGGGCGCGTGTGTATGCCGTGGTGAGCGTGTGGGCGCGTGTGTATGCCGTGGTGAGCGTGTGGGCGCGTGTGTATGCCGTGGTGAGCGTGTGGGCGCGCGTGTATGCCGTGGTGAGCGTGTGTGCGTGCATGTATGCCGTGGTGAGCGTGTGGGCGCGTGTGTATGCCGTGGTGAGCGTGTGGGCGCGTGTGTATGCCATGGTGAGCGTGTGGGCGTGCGTGTATGCCGTGGTGAGCGTGTGGGCGCGTGTGTATGCCGTGGTGAGCGTGTGTGCGTGCGTGTATGCCGTGGTGAGCGTGTGGGCGCGTGTGTATGCCATGGTGAGCGTGTGGGCGCGTGTGTATGCCGTGGTGAGCGTGTGGGCGCACGTGTATGCCGTGGTGAGCGTGTGTGCGTGCGTGTATGCCGTGGTGAGCGTGTGGGCGCGCGTGTATGCCGTGGTGAGCGCGTGGGCGCGTGTGTATGCCGTGGTGAGCGTGTGTGCGTGCGTGTGTATGCCATGGTGAGCGTGTGGGCGCGTGTGTATGCCATGGTGAGCGTGTGGGCGCGTGTGTATGCCGTGGTGAGCGTGTGGGCGCGTGTGTATGCCGTGGTGAGCGTGTGTGCGCGCGTGTATGCCGTGGTGAGCACGCGGAGGCCAGAGGACAGCCGGTGGGAGGGCATTCTCTCCTTTACCACTTTGCAGGTCCCAGATATCAGGAGAACTCAAGCGTTGAGAACTTGCACAAAATTGAAGGGTGAGCCGTGATCTATTCCACTACAGGAGAGGAAGCAAAGTTCCAGTGCCACAGTCTCTCTCATGGCTGTTAGACTTTAATCAAGTGAAAATATTTATCAATAAAAGTTGGCTTAAGTAAAAACGCTATTCTAGGCTTGGACTGAAAACACAAACAGTGACGTCAGCTGACTGGCAGTCTAAGGGCAGGAACCATGACTTAGAACCCTGCTAGTCACAGAAGCACAGTGCTGTCCTCTTTCCTGTTGCTCGTCCCCTACCAATCACTAACTGGCCTTAACGTGATCTCAAATATAGCTGCCTTATGTCATGAATTTTGTCCTGTAAAGTTTTATGTTCCCTAGAATTCATTTCAAAAGCTGATTGGGATTTAAAAAAAAAAAAAACAAGTACTTATAGTAAAAAAAAATAACTGAGTACATATTCTCTGTGATGCAACGTTTGCTACCATGCAAGGTTTTACTGCTGTTTCCTTTTAAATCTTCACCAGCAGCCACCACTCCCTGCAGACAAGGCATCAGCCTTAACCTATATGCCTTGGTCTCCTCATGCGAGAAGACAGTGAACGCTCAGTTCTTCAGGGAGGGAGTGTGTAGCCAGTGACCACAGCATTACGCTCCTCTGTGAGGCCTGACTGGATGCTTCCATTGGCTTAGTGAAAGAGTAAATGATTTTAAACATTATTTCTTCTCCTAGCCAAGAAAATGCTACTAGTAACATAACAACGACCACTTAATATCCTCAGAAATCCAACTGTGAATTAAGGTAGGCTTCTAGGACACTTAGGACGAAGCCAACAGTGGCCTTCAGATCTGAAAGAGCACTCTTTTTTTTCTACTAATTATTTTTTTTAATTTATTCATATTACATCTCAATTGTTAGCCCATCCCTTGTATCCTCCCATTCCTCCCTCCCTCCCGCTTTTCCCCTACTCCTCTCCCCTATGTCTGTGACTAAGGGGGACCTCCTGCCCCTGTATATGCTCATAGGGTATCGAGTCTCTTCTTGGTGACCTGTTATCTTTCCTCTGAGTGCCACCAGGCCTCCCCATCCAAGGGACATGGTCAAATATGGGGCACCAAGCTACTAAAAACAAGGAATTTCCGAAATTTGTGGACAAATGGATTGAACTAGAAATTATCATAATGAGTGAGTTCACCCAGAAGCAAAAAGAGTTAAATGGTATATACTCACTTATATCGAGACACTAGTCCAAGGGGTACGTCCCCATGAAAAACTTTACCTACCAGGAAAGTGGGTCAGAGGGGAGGACATCCTATTGAGACTTTAGGTGAGAGAAGCCTGGGAGAATGAGGAAATAGAAGGATCCAGAGGGTCCTGGAAAACTACAAGAGGAACTGTATGACAGGCAGATCTGGGCCCTGGGGCCTCCTCAAACTATGGCACCAGCCAAGGAAAATATAGGCAGTAAACTTCGAACCCCCACCCAGACTAGCCGATGGACAGCACTCTTTTTTCTTTTCCTTCTTTCTTTCCTCTTCTCTTCCCTTCCTTTGCCTATCTTCCTCTCTTCCTCTTAGTGCCTATATTTTCTGACAGGTCAAATTTCAAACTTTATTTAAGAAGAGAGAATTTCTCTGATGAGAACTTTAATTTTAATAAAGTACAACTGCAGCCACGTTCTGCAGGAATTTTTCAAAGTTAACCTATCAACTGGTTAGACTGCACTCTCAACTAACAAACACACAGAACTAACAGACTTCGCAGAAATCAAGACAAAGAAGCCACCGCATCTGTGGCCCACATGTATCTCAAGACACCTAGCTACAGTGTGACTCAAACAGACAAGACTATAAACTTAACTTATAGTGAGAGTTTTTCAATAATTAAAAACAAATACTTGATTACTAAGTTCTTAAGTAGAAATATTGCAATGTCAAAATTTTTATGATCAAAAATTGATTTTAAAAAAAGTCTTCATTGCAAAGTCTTTATGTGGGCCGAGGAGATGGCTCAGTGGTTAAGAGCACTGTCCACTCTTCCAGAGGTCCTGAGTTCAATTCCCAGCAACCACATGGTGGCTCTCAACCATCGATACTTGGATCTGACATATATGTGTATGTATATATGTATATATATATTAAATAAATAAATCTTTTTAAAAGTCTTTATATGTTAAATTTAAACAAAAGCAATGTATTGTATCACATTATAAACATCAAGTGTCATCATCATTTTCTTCCACTGTGAATTTCAAGTATCTGAAAATATAACTCTACGTCTTGTGCAACATACACACCCTATTTCAGGCCAGAACTGACCTCTTCAAGATCCTGTCAAACCACACTGAGGCTGCAGACAGGGCTTCTGCTGCTGCCCAACCTGCTACCCCTTCAGTGGCGAACGTTTCTTTCTGCTGCATCTTTTTTTTTTCAATGTGTGAAATTAACTTATTTTATATGCATTACTGCCAGCTAATTTGTCATCCACTAAAATGGTTACTACCAGGAAGAGAAAAACAGGAAAGAATAAGTGCCGGCAAAGATGTCACAAAATAAGAACCCTGGTGCTTTCCTAGTGGAACAATAAAATAGTGCCGTCAATATCAGTCTTTCAAAAATCCAAAATTAGAATTGTCATTTGACCTAGCAATACCCCCATTTTTTTTTTCTTAAAGACAAGGTCTCACGTGGAGCCTTCTGGAATTTGCTATGTAGACATGCTTGCCTGTAACTCAAAGATCTATCTTCCTCTGCTTCACTAGTGTTGGATTAAAGGCATGGCATCATGTCTGGCAGCAGTTCTACTTTTGTGTATGTATTAAAGACATCTAAAAGAAGCTGGGTGGTGAACAAAACCATCCTGAGTTAGTGGTAGCGCACATCTTTAATCCCAGCACTAGGAAGGCAGGGCCAGGCAGACTTCTGAATTCGAGGTCATTCTGGTCTACAAAGTGAGCCCAAGACAGGCAAGGCTACACAGAGATACCCTGTTTCAAAAAACCAAAACCAAAAACTGAAAGAAAAATTGCCACATTTAAAACGGCTTAAATCACAGTAGCCAGAAGACAGAAGCAGCGTGAATGCCCATCACTGGACAGACAGGGTGTGCTGTGCTGCAGTCGCGCACCACATGACCCTCAGTGTGGGTAACTAAGGCTGGCCATGAACGTGCTTGTGCCTTCTCCTCCCTGATCCCGGGGTCACAAGCACCTGCCACACAGGCACACTGCATGGCATTCTGGTTAGCTACGGATTACATGTACAACAGCAGATATCCTTTGGGTATGGGTGTAATAGGCTACATCATTTGGTCTGGTAGAAGCAAATTCCTATATCAAGAATGATGAAACTTGTCTAAGGATGCAACTCAGGCTGTGTTCCCACTGCAGTGCAATATAAGACTACCCACCACTGATGGTATGTTAGTCAGCCTTGAAAAAAAAATCTGACACTTGCTACAAGATGGTTGAACTTTGAAGCCTCATAGGAAGGAAATGAACCAGTCACAAGAGGCAAAGTCCTGGGCCACTTAAATGAGGCTCCTAGAATGACTAGTTGACCACAAAGGAATCGGAGGACGATGGTTGCCAGGGTGGGAGGGAAGAGTACAGAGTCATTTAATGGGTACAGAGTTGTAATTTTGCAAGAATTGAGTGCATAAAGATAATGCATTCAAGATGGTACATTTTTAAAGTATGTTACCACAACTAAAAATTACTATTTGGACTGGAGAGATGGCTCAGCAGCCAAGACCACTGTCTGTTCTTTCAGAGGTCCTGACTTCAATTCCCAGCAACCGCAGGTGGCTCGCAGCCGTCTACACTGGGATCCAATGCCCTCTTCTAGCATGCAGGTGTACACAGGGTACTCATACACATGAAAAAGAAATCTTTTTTAAAAATACGTTAATCAACTTTTTAAAATATATTATTTGCACAGAAACATGACTATTGTGTCATAAAACTGTAGCAGCATACTTCCTCAAACCCTAAAAGAATTAACGTGTCTCTGGTTGGACAGACAGACATAATCAATATCTAACAAACAGGTTCAGCGTGTGATCTACATGTGGCTGAGAACAGCTATGAATGCAGCCTGATATACAATCATAAACTTACCTAGCACGTTTTTTGTTTCGTTTTTGCTTGTTTTTGGTGCACCCTGACAGGACAGTTCTCAAGTAAGAAGTCTGTGGACAATAAAGATTAGACAAGCCCGAAAGCGTTCTTTGCCTTACTTTTGGTTTCGGCTGACACTCAGAGAGAAAAAGGGTGGTACAGAGTGGCTTTAATATTATCCAATAATGCATTTTTCTATGTTTTGCAACTTCAGACTTATTGCGTCTAACATTATTCATGATTATACATGTAGCCTAAAAAGCTAGGCATGTTGACCAATATCTATAATCCTAGCACTTGAAATGGTGAGGCAGGAAATCGTGAGTTAAAAGCCAGCCTGGGCTATGCAGTAGGACTTTGTCTTTTAGAACAACAAAACAACCTAAATTCTGTTTTCTATATGAAAAGCCCATATGCGTGTGTGAGCTATTTTCACTTAACAAGTAGCACAGTTTTCCACTTGGCTGTCCACAGACCAGCGAGAGAAGAGAAGGTCATTGGAGTGATACGTGTAATGGAAAGATGGCTGGACTCTTGGCCAGCTGGGTTTCAAGGTTTACTCTGCCATGCTTAGTGTGTGACTCATGTGACCAGGACTCCGGGTGACATTCCTCAGTGAGAGCAGACAACGTATCAGCCTATGACATCACAGAGGCACTGACAACATATACACCAAGGGGCTTAAGCCTCCGATGCTTCCAAAGGACACACGGCAAACTGCCCGGCTCTGCTCTGCCTCAGGTAGTCTACACTGAAAACGTCGTTTACTCAGGAGATTTATGGAATAGATGCTCTTCAAAGGTTCTTGATAAGCATTGAAGAGGATCAGAGAAGAAATCAACATTAAGGTATTGATCCCGTATTAGATCCATTCAGCCTTCTTAGAGACACAAAGTATGCGGGACGGTTCTTATTGGCAGAGTGAGTAGATTGGTTGCCCCAGCTTCAGTCCTCTTGTGGATGAGAGAGTAAACAGAGTGCTTAAATTGCATGAATATTTAGTGCCCAAGCCCCATGACAATAAATCCTCACTTCTAGCTTTAAAATCCATATGGGAGCTCAATGAAGAGAAACAAGGTTGTCAGAGACGGTATCTACGAGCTTCCTTTAGCACTTTACCTACAGACGCACCTTACAAAGAATATACACTGATATTTCCAAAAACACACAAAAAAACTATTCACAGAGACTGAATAGCCTCCCTGGGTTGATGATCTGGGGTGAAAACAGATTCGAACTCACAAACCCCTTGCTAAAGAAAAACTTGGAATGAAGTTCTACCTTCACATTTATAGAAACATCCAAAACCTGAAGGACACAAAGCTGGTAGAAAGTTTAGGAAGTTAATCCATGTCTGCTCTGACTGAACCGCCTGAGAGCTCTCTTCTCTACTGCAGATGCGACCCGCTCACAGACAGGAGAGGCGAAGAAAGCCCTCTGGCAGAGGTTGAAAATAAACCCAAGACTGAAGATAGACAAGGAGCAGCAAACCTTAGCTCGGCTCACCTGAAATAAAGTTAGAAGATTATAAAGAAATTAGAATTCAGGTGGCTAAAATTGTGGCCTTCATTGTGTAGGTTAATAAAATGGAAGTGGAAATTGTAGAGGATGGACAGAGCACAGCTAGAAGGAGAGCTTTAACAAGGCGGAGATGAACTAAAGAAAATGTATGACATAATGTACAAAAGGTTACTAATTAATACCATAGCACTTCAGTATTTACATAGGTTAGGTGCCAATACACCTATAATAAATAACTTTTTTTTCCTTTTCTTTTCTTTTTTTTTTCCTTCAAGCTCAGGGTAGCCCTGGCTGTCCTGGAATTCACTCTGTAGACCAGGCTGGTCTCCAACCCAAAGATCCACCTGCCTCTGCCTCCCGGGTCGAAGGATTAAAGGTGAGTGCCACCATAGTGTGGCAAAGTAACTTTTCATATAGCTTTTTAGGCATTTTTAAAAACTGGCTACTCTGTCCCACCATTCTGAGATAGGTCAGCAACTAAGTCAACCCACAAGTATCTCTAAAACAGTATTTTTTACTCAAGGGTTTTATTTATATATATACATGTGTGTGTGTGTGTGTGTATACATACAGACACACACACAGGCTAAAAAGAAGGGGTGATAACAGATTCTAACTAACAAACCCCTTGCTAAAGAAAAATTTGCAAGGAAGTTTTTTTAATCATTTTTTATTAATTTATTCATATTACATCTCAATTGTTAATTGTTAGCCCATTCCTTGTATCCTCCCATTCCTCCCTCCCACCCGCTTCCCGCAAGGAAGTTTTATCCTCACATTTACAGAAACATGTAAACCTGAAGACGGACAGCGACTTCCCTGTAACCCCAGCTTCACAGTTTATACTTCAATACAAAACCATCGTTCCCAGCAGCAAAGGATGAACTTCCCTTCTCTTTCAAGTGCGCATAAGAGGGTATCTGCCTGCACTGAGGTATGGACTGGTGAGACCTAGCGCCCGGGCAGCCCAAAAATAATCTTCCTAGAGGCAGGAGGATTGCTGTGAGTTCGAGGCCAGCCTGGTCTACAAAGTGAGTCTAGGACAGCCAAGGCTACACAGAGAAACCCTGTCTTGAAAAGCCAAAATCATCATCTTCTTCTTCTTCTTCCTAATTCTCAGGTTATCCATCTCGGTCACTCTTCGTGGCAGGAAAACTCCTGTAACCGAAGGCGGCGCTGCCTCATGCGCGCTTCTCAACCGCACCTGAGACCTAGTACAGGGTCACATTCAGCCCTTCAGCAGCTATCAGGTGGACGGCAACCTAGTTTGTCAGTCAAGTACAAGCGACTCTGGCCCAACAAAGCCCAACACACTTTGCTTCAACTGTCACCGATGACCTGACTGCTCACTTTGCAAAGGAGAACTGGTTAGAAGAAGAAACGCAGGTGGGGTTTTCAAAGAGAAGCGTAGCAAGAGGAAGAGGCGCAAAGAGTGAAGGGAAGAAAAACACAGCACTTTGTGTAGATGGCCGCCCTTCTGATCCGCGCTGTGAAGAAGTCTTCGTGCTTTACCGTCACTCAGAGGGAACACCCAAACTACATTTGTTTCTCTGCAAACGAGTTAGGCTGCCTATGTCTAAGTAACAGGACTATTTTAACTTAGGTCTTAGGAAGTTCTATTTGCTTCTGCTACTAAAGGCCTTTCCCAGGCTGTGGTCCGTGACTTTCAACCTCGAGGTAAATTGTTAAAGCGATTAAGGCGGAGTTGTTCACCGACAATAGAGTGCAGGTGCTGGGGGTTAAGTGACAGCAAGAGGAATGTAGCCCCCCAACCTTTAAACCGGGGCGAGCCAAGAGCTTATAAATGTCTATTTTATGCACCGCTAAACAACCAGAGGCTGGGTCTCAAGTCTTCAAACACCTGGCTTTACTTAAAAATTTAAAAAGTCAATTTTGCTGTGTCAAAACTAGAGGCGAGCCTCTAGCTGTCAACGCAGTCTGTTGAAATAAGCACAGTAAACTCAACCCGCCCTTGGGGGCGACTGACTGAATTCCTGCTGCACCCTAAGGAGGACTCGTCATAGCGGCTCCCCAGGCCCAGGAAGCAAGAAAGGTTTGCTGTGCGGGCGGAAGGCCGCACCGGGAGAGCCGGCTGCGGGCTCGGGCCCGGCGGAGGGCGCGGCTGCAGGACCCCGGGCCTCCGCTGCGGCCGAGCCTCGCCGCCCGCTCGCCCGCCCTTCCCTTCCCTGCCAGCGCCGCAGCCCGCGGGACTCACAGCTTCAGCTGCTCGTAGGCCGCCGCCGCCGCCGCCATCGCGCACCAGCTCCTCCTCCTTCTTCCGCTTCGCTCCACCCGCAGCGCACCCCGACGCCACCTCGGCTCCGGCGCGGCCGCTCTCCAGCTGCGGTAGCCGAGGAGCCTGGTCCCACCCCCTCCCCCGCTCCGGGGACCGCCTCTCGGGAGAGCACGGGAGCCGGCGGGGGACAAACCAGTGCGCCCGCCGGGCGGTGCGAGGCTCGCCTCCCGCGCGCGCGGGTTGGAGCAAGCCCTGGACACGCGGTGACGTCGTCTCCGCGCATTGGTGCGACGCGCTGCGGAGAAAGGCGGGGTCCCCGTAGCGCTGCGCCCGGCCGGGGCGCTCAGAGAACCGACTGGAAGGTAGCGCTAGGGGCGGCGAGCCTGTTGACGCTACGTAACCGGAGATCAGTCCTCGCGGAGAGGGTGCCGCCAGCACTGGGCCAGTGGCGCAATGGATAACGCGTCTGACTACGGATCAGAAGATTCTAGGTTCGACTCCTGGCTGGCTCGATATGTGCGAGTTCGTTTTTTGTTTTATTCTTATTTTTCCCCCTCTCCACAGTTATAAGGCCTCGTTGAAAAGAGTCATAGCTCGCATGTCAAGGTCAAATCTTGAATTTTAATATTTCCTTGCGCAAAATAATACCTTTTTAATTGTATTTGAAAGCCAGAGTTCTCTAAAACGGTTTGCAAATTTCCTCCCGTCCTTGTTCTTAGTGGGGCGTAGGAGTCTAAACCCGTACACTTAGGAAAACACTCCTGAGAGCGGGAGTTTGCAATCTGCAGGTGTGGCCAATGTCTTCCCACGCGATGACGGAAACTCAGGGGGGGGGACGCAGGCTCTTTGCAGGTGGAAAGCGGGCGGCACTGACGCGAGAAAGGCGAAGCTCCTGCTCTGCAGGGTGCTGACCTGGTTGCAGACCTGGAACAGGCGGCCTAGGCTAGCTCCGCCTGCAAAGCCAACCTGGGCCTCCTTTGCACAAGGAAACCTCAAAACTTCCGAGATTTCGCAATAAGAGGCCCAGGACTTGAGAAAGCCAGAAACAGATGTGACAAAGGAGAGGAGGACTCAACCTGTTCATTAACCAGTCCTTCATTCGATGATTAGGTTTGTCCTAGATAACATACCTCGCTCCCCAAGGGTTTATTAAAAATGTGTCAAATACAGGAAAATATTGGGGGCAGAATTAGCACCGGGCAAGGAGTGCAGGGGGAAGGGGTGTGGCTCACTCTTGCAGTCCTGACTGCTGGTTACGAGGCTGGTCTGGAACTCAGAGTTCTGCCTGCCACTGCTTCCAGAGTTCTGGAATTTTAAGGTGCAAGACACCACACCTGGCTTCTACACTTGAGAGGCTTTTGTTTGTTTTTAATGAAGTTGCCATCTTGTTGTTGTTGGTTGGTTGGTTGGTTTTTTGGAGACAGGGTTTCCCTGTGTAGCCTTGGCTGTCCTGGAACTTGCTCTGTAGGCCAGGCTGGCCTCGAACTCAGAGATCCACTTGCCTCTGCCTCCCAGAGTGCTGGGATCAAAGGAACGCCCTACCAAGTTATGGTGTTTTTGTTTGTCCTTTCATTTGTTGTCTGAGATTTAAGGCCATTAAATATTCTTTGAATATATTACAAAGAAAACTAGGTATTTTAAGCATAACTTTTATCTTGGAAAAAAATGAGTTGTTGCCAGTTTTAACACATAGAGAAAGAGAGAGACAGACAGACAGACAGACAGACTGACTGACTGACTGACTGACTTATATAAGAGTGGGCCTTTACCTGACTTCAGAAATTTTTGCTACATGTTTTCAAATTGCTCTGTGGACAAATTGAAACAACATACCTTCCGTCACCCGCATGTTTATACACATGCTAATCGGCATTAGACATACATGTTAAGGAACATAGGGTGTGTACAATAATGTCTGGTCTGTCTGATGGAGGCACAGTTACTGCTGCTGCTGTTCCAAACACGGAGCTGAACACATTTCTCCTACTCCCTTGGCTCCGGCGTATTCGAACGCCTGAGGGTGCTTGGTATTTGACCACGATGGTGCTATCGCAGCCCACTCCAAGTCCCAGGTGTCGTGTGGTGGAGTGGACAGTGGCAGCAACATTTATAAGATGGGAAACAGCACACACTTCATATCAGGGCTTTTGTTTTTCTCCCCAGAGAGCTAGCTGCCCGTACATCACATGCTCCCGCTTTCCCGTACCACCACCCTCACAGTCAAGAAGAACCCATGTGTGTAAAATCTGCCTAGCTGCTCTCATCGCAGCACCGTGCTGTCCTGTGTCCTTAGGGCATCAGACTTGGCAGCCACGGAGCAGAAACCCAGAGAACAGTGAGTGACAAGTGTCTGTGTCACCTGCACACCCGGGCAGCTCTAGTCACACACCTGTCCCCATCACTGCATACCTGGACGGCTCTAGTCACATACCTGTCCCATCACTGCATGTCCCCTCTCCTGAGATGTGGCTGCTTCAAACCAAAAGGTCACTCACCTCTAGGGTCCTTTGGCTAAAACCTTCGCAGTAACAGACCCAACAAAGGAAGTGACTCCTATGATGGCAGCATTTGGAAGACCTGACTGAGGAAGCTTTCTGCCCTTGGACTATGACTCCCTGAGGCCTCCTGGGTTTTTTATAGGCATTGGTCACCTTCAGTCCAGAGCCAGGCTTGCCCAACCTTTTTTTTTTTTTTTTTTTTTTTTTAAAGATTTATTTGGGCATCAGCATTACAGATGGTTGTGAGCCACCATGTGGTTGCTGGGAATTGAACTCAGGACCTTTGGGAAAGCAGGCGGTGCTGTTAACCACTGAGCCATCTCTCCAGCCCCTTGCACAACCTTTTAACATTATAATACAACCTTGCCCACCACAAAGCTCAAGATCAAGAACTGAGCCACTGAGTTACAAATAAGTAAACAGTAAAACAAAGCTCTTGATGTTTTGAGTTTATTAGAGTTTTTATGTTTTGGCTGTGTCCATAGCTGTTCTTCCCTGTACTAGCCAAGAACAGCAGGCTGGACACGCCGGGGGCACTGTCCTCAGGGTTGCCAGCGTAGTGCATGATCTCAGATGGTAATGGGCTTTTTGTTTTGTTCGTTCATTTGTAGCAAAGCAGGCAGGCACAGAGTGCACTATAAAGACAAGATTTGTTCCCCCGTAAGTACTGGATTCTTTTTCCTTTCTTTCTTGTGTTTGTTTGTTTGTTTGATTCTTGAGACAGGATTTCTCTGTATAGCACTGGCTGTCCTGGAACTCACTTTGTAAATCAGCTGTTCTTTGGTTTTTCGAGACAGGGTTTCTCTATGTAGCCTTGACTGTCCTTGACTCACATTGTAGACCAGGCTTGTCTTGAACTCACAGGGATCCATTTGCCTCTGCCTCCCGAGTGCTGGGATTAAAGACACCACCACCACCCTAATGCAGCCCACTGCACAGACTGGTACTGACTGGCTCTCTTCAGAGAACCAGTGGAAAAGCTGATGGTTGGGCTGCTACTGTGATCACTAGCAACAGACTGATCCTTGTCCATGACCTGAGTTCCCCAACGTCTGCCAGGACCTATAGAATGACGGCATGCTAATGCACAAGCTAGTACTGAGGAGCAAACAGCTCAAGTTAATTCATGCTGTGATTTCACTCCGAAACTCCACAGGCTCATGTTTCGATTGCTTGCTCCCCAGTTGCTGGTGCTGTTTTGGAAGGCTGTGGCATCTGGTTCTGGTCTGCCATGAATGAAGCTGTCCCATCATACCTGCTGTGACAAACTTAAGTCCCCTGACACCACAAGCCAAGATAAATCCTTCCTCCCTTAAGCTGCTTCTGACAGCAACTTGGTCACAGCAGTGCAAAGTAACTAATACGGTACGCATGGATTTCAGAGCTCCATGCTGGGCACGATGGTGCACACCTGTCATCTCAGCATGTCAAGTAGAGGCAGGTAAACGTGAGTTCAAGGCCAGCCTCAGCTACATACCAACATACTGTCTGTTTACTCTACACACAAAACACCCACTAACCACCATGAAGAGAGACTAATAGCCTACAAACACATGAAGCTTTACTGTCACAACACCTGGAAAAATTTTATATAACAGTAAAACTTGGAACAATTTTTCAGGAAGATAAAGAGGAAAATAATATCCTTTTGCAGTGAGATTTTTCACACACACACACACACACACACACACACACTGGAGAGATTGGTCACATCTGTTCTGTTTGTATTCAGAACAAAATATTGCTTAGTACATTTTATTCATTTTTTTTTTCTGTTAAAGTTACCTCTGAGGCTACCTGTAAACAAATTTAGGACTGATTCTTGGCAAAGAAAAATACAAAAAATTGGTCTTCTGGCTTTTTCTTAACATGTATGCACAAGTAATGTGCAGGCATATATGCATGTGGAACCCAAAAGACTGCCTCGGGTACCCGCCTTCTTTGGAACAAGACCTTCCAGCCTCAAGCTCACAAACTGGGCTAAGCTGGTGACCATCAAGCCCCAGGGGTCTGCCTGCCCTCATCTCCCCAGAACTAAGGTTATAGAAGCACAGCACTGCACCTGGCATTCTTACGTGGCCTGTGACAGCCAGACTCATGCAAGCACCTAACTGAGCTCTCTCTCTCCTCCTGAGATTTTTTACAAGGCTATTGTGCAACCAGAGTTTGGAGTCCAGTCTCACACTGTTCTCTGCAAGGGATCTAACTGGTAGACCACACTTTTACTAGGTGACAAAAGGGTGCTACGGAACAGTACTTAATGTCCGCAAAGCACCATGGACTCTGAAACTTCTTAGCAATCCTGGTTTGTGTTTTGTGTGATTGACGGCCATGCAAACAAAGCACACAGTACTTGAAGGTGTTCAGAACATTGTGATTCGTCTGGTCAGCCACCTGGGAGACCCTCACAGGCAGGCCTCAGATAAAGGGCCTTCACTTAGGCACTAGCCAGGGGAATGGAAAGTCTGCCATGCCCAACACGTAGGCAGTAACTCTGTTCAGACAGAATGGGGCTGAATGTGGACGAGGGTGACAGAGGCTAGCCCTGGGTCTGAATGTGGACGGTGGTGACAGAGGCTAGCCCTGGATCTGAATGTGGATGGTGGTGACAGAGGCTAGCCCTGGATATGAATGTGGACGGTGGTGACAGAGGCTAGCCCTAGGTCTCAATGTGGATGGTGGTGACAGAGGCTAGCCCTAGGTCTCAATGTGGATGGCGGTGATAGAGGCTAGCCCTAGGTCTCAATGTGGACGGTGGTGACAGAGGCTAGCCCTGGATCTGGGATCAGCCACCATCTCCTCGGTTTAAATCCAAGGTACAAGAGTGGTACAGGAATCTTGAAAAATCTCCTTGTGCTAACTTTCAAAACATAGTCCCCCTCCTGAGTGCCTGTGTTTTCTTCCTGCATACATATAATCTCCTTACAGATCTGGCCAAAATTTATAGCCCATTTAAAATCCCAGATAAGTGAACATATTTTCATGGTTCTAGTGCACAGGCCTGAGATGGAGAGAAACAAGGACTGTGGGACCTCCTAGTGGTGCCTTCTCCAGAAAACAACAGTCCCGGGGATCTGGGAAGTCTGCAAATTCTTTATTGTTCTTTTTCAATAATATAAAATGTAGTATTTGCAAACACATCTGAATCATCTCAATCAGGAATTTCATTTAAAAAAATTAATCACAGAATTTTAAATTATTCAATTTGCAAACACATCCCTTCTACTTCTGATACTGATTCCACTGCAGTTTTCTTCAACCGTTTGACCTGAAATTAGACTAGACCATAACCTCAAAGATGGCAAAAACATATAGGCTCATTTCCTTCCCCCCGCCAGCCTTGCCAGAGCCCAGGTAGGTAACGTGAAGGGGAGAACGGTACGGACATGCTTCATCGTCCAAGCCTGCTGCTGGGTACGCAGCCTGACTGGCACAAGTGAGACACTGCAGCCTTCCTGCCTCAAGCCACAGGCACTCCCTGAAGGTAGTAAGAGAGTAGCTGAAAACCCACTGCGTTTTTGTTTTTCTAGTTTTACCTATCTGAACTACCAAGGAGACACTAACCTTCAGCCTCAGGAAGTGATAGGCAGAGTTAATTTCATTTTTCAGTTCTGGGTGGGCTTTTGTTTTTCTTTCTCTTTCAAAATTTTTTGAGGGGGTCAGGGCCTCATGGAGTTGAGCACGGCCTTGTCGAACCCCAACTTCGCAGACTTCAGCCCCTCAAATGTCGGGAGGACAGGAATGCCCACACACTCAGCTCAGACGAGGTCTCCCTCTTAGCCCAGCTACTCGAGGAGCCAGCATGCAGAGGCACTTGGGGCCAGAATGCTGGCTCAGGGTCATCTAGTCTCAGGTGACCTTGCTTTGTGACTGCACTGCTTAGCGGCAGCCAAGACCAGGAGACTGGCCACCGTCTCCAACATGACGGGTGAACAACTCTTTGACCTGTGATTTGGTGAGAACTATCTGTGAGGTATGTTTTGTGTGTGGAAAAAGGTAGAGAGAAATAATGAAGGAAAAACCAGACAAAAGCATGTACCTTATATTGGTTTCTTCAAACCAAATGAATGTCTGTACTAAGAAGTGAGCAAGAGAGATACCTCTGAAACAAGCTTGGTAACCTCTTCCGCATTCCCTCCGGTGCTAGCTTTGAGATTCCCCACACAAAAACTTTCCTTTCAGAAGGAGCTCTCAGCGGGCAGTGGTGGCACACATCTTTAATCCCAGCACTCAGGAGGCAGAGACAGGCGGATCACTGTGAGTTCGAGGCCAGCCTGGTCTACAGAGTGAGTCCAGGACAGCCAAGGCTACACAGAGAGACCCTGTCTCGAAAAAACAAAACAAAAACAAAAGGAGCTCTCTCCCAGGCTATGGGCTGGGATTCCCAAAGGTCATGCGCAAATAAGCTGAAAAAGGTGTGGGGGATCCTCAGGCTCACCCTGAGGAAGCAACTCCAATGTCACAGACTGGAGGAAGCAATGAAAAATCAGCACCAAACAGTGGGAAAGGAGCCTGGTGCCTGCACCAGTCCTTTCAAAGCTAGGACAAGGCAGCCACAGCTCCACTGCCTGAGGGGCAGGGCAAAGGAAGGCTGAGGCACAGCAGGGAGACCCAGCCTCCCAGATATTTAAACTTGGCTCTGGTTTACCAAACAATCTCCAAGGGTGCAAAGCATACGCGATGCTTCTTTCTTGCTGTAATGCTGGTAAGAGTTTGCAGCACTCTCAGAGGAGCTAAAGCTCCGAGGTGGAAACTGTGAAGGAGTCACGCCGTAGGTGTGTGAAGGTTATCTGGGTACAGGCATTTTCCTAGCTGGAGGAAGTGTTGCTCACCTCCATCACTGTTCTCTTTAGGGACACTGTGAAATGTGCTTAACACAATCTGAAAGCCTGTTCCATAAAACATAAACTTTCCAGGGAGTAGGATGTGTCCAGCTACACAGGCCCAATCTTGTGTCATGTGCCGTGTGCAAGCTAGATAGTCTTCCTGAGTGATTTCATGAGGGTGTGACAATGGGGGAAAAGCACTTGGAAAACACACGCGCTGAATGTGGAGTGCACACTGCTGTGGTTAAAAGAAAGACATCCTTCACACACTCAGGAACCTGACCCCTGTCTCTCCGCTCCCTGGGCTCCAGCTCAGGGGCCCAGGAGTGCTGCATGGAGACCTCCCTGGCAGCCTCGGCCACCGTCCCCCCTCCCCCCGCGTCTCCAGCTAGAAGTGGTGCTGGTGGAGCGCTGGAGGCGAAGGTCCCTTCTCCAGTCTTTTGACATGGCAGGAGTGACAGAGTAGGTGGTCCTCCAGTGGGTAGCAGCGGTGGCCGTCCTCCTCATTAAGCTCCAGACCGCAGTCCTGCAAGGAGGCAAGAAGGCACCATAAACACAACAGACCACCCACCCGGTCAGCAGAGTGCCCCGCAGTGTGGGCAGCTCCTGGCCAGTGGAAGAACCAATGGCCACCCGCCGCCATGAAGCTCTTCAGATGGGATGGGTTGGAACTGAGACATAGCTTCAGAACAAATGCACACCAGGCTTCCAAGACAGAAGACCCAAAGAGGATAGAAAAATATCTTATGTATAGTTTTTATATGGACCACTTGAAATGATAGCACTGTGCATCTTTTGGGTTGGTTAACTAATCCCAGGCATCCCTCCTCTTCTGAGATAGTGTCTCTCGCAGGCAGGCTAGATATGCTCTGTAGTCAAGGATGACCTTGAACTTTTGATCCCCCTGCCTCAGCATGCTAGGTGCATATTACCACTCCTGCTCGGTGTGTTGCTTCATACTGAAGCCGGGACTTCATGCATGGTAGGCACGCACGCTGCTGAGCCGCATCACCAGCACCCAGCCTGTCTCCTTTCAGCTGTTTGAATGTGGCTACTAGAAAACGAGGAAGGACACTCATGATTTCAGTTGTGGCACTTGTATTTTGTTGGTGGTGGTTTTGTTTGTTTTTTCATGACAGTCCTGGAACTCACTCTGTACTCCAGACTGCCTTTAGCTTAGAGATGCACCACCGCTGCCTGGCAAGGCACTTTTATTTTCAGTGGCCAACCAGAGTCATGAACGTGCAGAGAAGACTGTTCAGTCTTCACTCTCTACTCCAGACTCGCCGTGTGCCGCGCGCCATGATGAGCACCTGCTTCTTCAGTGTTGGCAGTGAGACCAGTCTGCACGTGGGCCATGCTCTCTGCTCTCCCCACCTACAAGACCACGAGTGAACCTGGTCCACGTCTATGGATGAATCCTCTCAGTATGGAGTAAAGCGTGGTGGGGAGGGACCTCTGGCTTTTCTGGCAGTCATGAGGCACTTGTGGTTCCTTCAGTGTAGGATATCACACAGGTCAGAGAAGCTCCCCACCACCTTTGAACCCACTAATCCATGGACTTATCTCCAAAAGAGCTCAGTTCAGACACCTTCTGACAGGCAGAATGTTCTGCCCCCAGGAGGGAAGGACACCCATCCCCACCCTCCTCATACATGTCAGTGTCCTTGACTGTACTACCTCACGCTACCCACAATCCTCTGAGCTTTGCAACTTTAGAACCTTCTCATTTTGAATTTGTAAAAAAAAATAGAATAGACCTTCACACCAAGCATCGGTTACCACCCCCACACAGTTCGCTCTTGAGGACGGACCTCTGCGATAACATGGTGGCCACCTCAGTCCCATGACCTAGGGCTGGGCAGGGAGAGGCCTACCTCACAGTGGTAGCACTCTACATGGTAGTCTCTGTCCATGGACACAACACGGATGGTCTCATCTGAGCCCTGAGACAACAGAAAAACAAGAGAGGCCAGTTAGAAGTCCATGGAATGTCAGCAACAATGGGGCAGGGTGGAAAGAGACTGTGGGGTCATGGCAGGAGGCCTTGGGCGAGGACTGTAAGTCAACAGTGAATACTAAAGACTTGTAGGAAAAAGACCGGATTCAGTGGATGTGAGAGTGGGTGGGTGCAGGGAGATCTGGGATGTCAGACACAACACTGAGAAAAGACCAGTGGGGACGTTTCTTTTAATTTAATTTTTTTTTGCATGTGTAATGTATGCGTGACTGCATGTGCACAGGGACACACATGTCAAACAGGCACGAAAAGGACATGGGGCTAGGAAGCCAGCCCTGGAGAGAGAGAGAGAGACAGTACTGGGCATTGGAGGGGTATGTTGAAAGATGAAAGAACAGGTTACAGATCTTCCAAGTGACTCAAGGAAGATACTCCAGTCTGTAGAAGACCTAGGAACAGATCTAGAGAGCGTCTTACCTCTGGGGGCAGGATGGGAAGTCCACAGGCTGCACACTTGGGGGCCAGCACTCTGAGGGGAAGCACAGGGAACACAGTACACACCTGTGTTGTTACCAGCATAAAAACGGCAACCGGGGCCTGCCAGGAGCCCCACTATGGCCAGCCCTAGGGGTATGTGGAGTTGCCAGGAGCCCCACTATGGCCAGCCCTGGGGGGGGGGAGCTGCCAGGAGCCCCACTATGGCCAGCCCTGGGGGTATGTGGAGCTGGGCTCACTCTTTGGAATATGAAAATCATTCCTGGCTGCTACAGGGACATGTGGCTGCTTCCTGCTCCCTTAGGAATAAAGGTGTAGCTGGTTGTTTGCTCCCTTCCTAGCTAGTTGGGCTGGTTCATCAAGTAGAGAGTGGTAGGCGCTAAGCCTGACTCGGTGCCTCGTGAAATTAGGTGAAGCTGGAGCCATAGGCTCGTTGGCTTCCTCTGGTTAGCGTTTTGTGTGAACAGTTTCTGTGCGGGTCCCTGAACTCAGCGGGGCCGCCTGCAGGTTGTCGTCCACTCCCTCCCTCTCTCCTTACTTGTGATAATCCTGGACACAGTAGATCTTGTTCTCGGAGTCCACGGTGAAAGGCACTCCATCCAGACACTCATTACAGACGACACAGCGAAAGCAGCCAGGGTGATAGGACTTCCCCAGGGCTTGTAGGATCTGAGAGCACACACACAAAACTGTTCGTGGGGAGAAAAGGAAGGAAGGGACGCGGAGAAAGAGGAGCATACTGGCACAGGCTCTACCTAGCGCAGAGTTTCATCTGGACAGAGGTCAAGAGAGGGCTAGTCTGCTTAGACACAGCATCAGGAGAGGAAGGACCATGCACTCCCTCGGTTACTGACTGGGAGGAATAGCAAGACTCCCACCTGGTCCCTCTTTCAAAGCAGGAAAGTTGCTCTTTCCTAAAAAGCAATGCTAGGTAAGGCTAGGCCTGTCCTGGGACCAGAACCTTGGGAAAAAGCAATAAACCAGTTAAATCCAGTCACAAAAGCTTGTATCCCTGATAAGGAAAGCAGCAGGTGTATAAAAGAATGGAAGGAAATTCCAGATGGAGCTAGGAGAACTTGGACAAAACCTCTTTATATCCTGGGACCCCTCCATGTGGCTTTGATTCTGCAGTGTGACAACCTAGAAGCCTGGCTGGAGACCTCATCATCTCAAGTCCAAGCAAAACAGACGAATCCCTCTGCTGTTGTCCTTGTTTTTAAAACACAATGAAGGGAAAGCCCAAAGGCCTCCTTCCTCTCCATGTCATTTGATTTGGATGTGATAACTTGAGCTACTAGAACCTTCCAAAACACAGACAACCAAGAAGCAGGAGGGGGAGACGGGAGGCAGGAGGGGAGGGGGGAGGAGGAGAAGAGAGGGGAGGGGAGGGAGGGGTGGAAAAGGGAGGGGAGGAGAGGGGAGGAGAGGAGAGGGGAGGGGAGGAGGAGAGGGGAGGGGTGGAGAGGGGAGGGGTGGAGAAGGCAGGGGAGGGGAGGAGGAGAGGGGAGGGAGGAGGAGAGGGGAGGGGAGGAGAGGGGAGGGGTGGAGAGGGGAGGGGAGGGGAGGGGAGAGGGACAAAGGGAGGGAGGAGAGGCAATGTGAGGAGAGAAAAAGGGGAAATAGAAGGAAGGAAAGAGGGGAGAGGAAAAGGAGGAGAAACAGCTGGAAAGGCCAGTGGGTCAGTAACAGAGCTCATTAGGAATGGCTGTGGAGTCCCCGTCTCAAAGTGTGGGCCCTGAACCTGCAACTTTAGTACTACCTGGGAACTTGGTAAAGACACACATTCCCAGACCCCACCCCAGATCTCCTATTCAGAGTCACAGACCTAATGTCTAGCAGCCGGTGTCTTAAGATAATTGGACGCGTGCTATTAGAATCGGAGACTGCTGTAATTTGCAGTTCAAGTGTGTTTGCTGATTGAGTGGGAGATTTACTTCTGCAATTACCCGGGCCATGAGATAGCAAAAATAACAGAACTGTGACATCACCACGGACAGGAGCACCCAACACCAGTCTGCAGGGAACACACAGAGCAGCCACCCACGGCTGGTGTTCAGCCTAGAAAGCCTTCACACAGGCCTAAGGAAGGGAGCCTGCGGGACGCTGCAAGACCGTGGAAGATATGTGCTACCATCCAGCTCCTTCCACTGGAAGTTTGTCGCGCTCGCGCGCGCGCGCGCACACACACACACACACACACACACACACACACACACACACACACACACGCCGCCAGGGAGCACAGGAGGACCACTCTGCTATCGCAGATGGTATCTCAGACTTCCTCACTCCCTATGGGTTTTACTGCCTCTAAAACCCTCTCCACCTGCAGCTAACCGCCAAAGAACACCTGCCAGGCTTCCAAAGTCCACTTGGCAACTGGAATGCATTTCCTCTTAAAGGCAAAGAGATCCTTAGATTAACGTAGCCCTCACTGTGCCTAACGTCAAATCCAGAGAAGACACCATTTTGCTACATCCTGGCTGGTCTCCAAAACTCTGGCATTGAGGAATAGGCCTATTTCAGAAAATACCCCTTTACTACCCGTGTTTTCAGTTTATACAGTTGGATAGCTGGGGCTCTGCTACAGAGCTAAGTGTGTGTCTGCAAGAGTCTCTGGGGCAAGAGAGATGACTCATCAGTTAAGGCAGAGGATCTGAGTTCACTTTCCAGCACCCACATCTGCTGACTCACTGACACCTGTAACTCCAGCTCCAGGGGTCCTGACATCCTCCTCTGGACTCTATGAGCACTCACATACTTGTGGGCATACTAACACACACACACACACACACACTCGCGCGCACACACACACACACACACGCGCGTGCGCACACGGAGAACTGAACTCACATGGACATACCACTTCACAGGCACACATAATTTTTATAAGTAAAAAATATTACATTAGAATTCTTGACAGCTGAGAGTTCTGTTTTAAAGCTGCCAGTCAGTCTTAAACAGACAGGTAGAGGGCTACGGCTTATGGCGTATGCCTGCCTACACACTCACAGGTACTTTGTGGCAGAAGCCACATTCCTCGGTGTAGTGGTTTGAATGAGGACAGCCCCATAGGCTCATATAGTTGATTTTTTCGAGACAGGGTTTCTCTGTGTAGCCTTGGCTATCCTAGACTTGCTTTGTAGACCAAACTGGCCTCGAACTCAACAGTGTTCCACCTGCCTCTGCCTCCCACTGGGATTAAAGCCACACACCACCACGCCCAGCTGGCTCATATATTTGAATGCCTGGTGGAACTATTTTGGAAGGATTTAGGAGGCGTAGCCTTGTTGTGAGAGGCGTGTCACTGGCGGTGGTCTTTAAAGGTTTTTTTTTTTGTTGTTGTTATGGTTTTAAAGATTTATTTATTATGTATACAGTGGTTTTGCCTGCATGGACACCTGCATGCCAGAAGAGGGTACCAGATCTCATTACAGATGGTTATAAGCCAGGATGGTATTGAACTCAGGACCTCTGGAAGAGCTCTTAAACTCTGAGCCATCTCTCCAGGCTCAGTCTTTAAGGTTTTAAAAGCTCTCTCTGCCTCCTACCTTTGGACAAGGATGTAAGCACTTAGTTACTATTCCAGTACCATGCCCATCTGCCATGCTCTTTGCCAAATAGTCATGACCTCACCCTCTAGAATTGTAAGGCCCCAGTAAACTGTTTCTTGGCTCAGTCATGGTGTCTTTTCACAACAGTTGAAAAGTAATTAATAGCCAGGCGTAGTGGCGCACACCTTCAATCCTAGCACTCAGGAGGCAGAGGCAGGTGGATTGCTGTGAGTTCGAGGCCAGCCTGGTATACAAAGTGAGTCCAGGACAGCCAAGGCTACACAGAGAAATCCTGTCTCAAAAAAAACAAAACAAAAAAAGAAAAGTAATTAATACTTTCAGGGAGGCTTTGGGTAGTAGTGAGGCCACAGATGCCCCAGGGCTAAGCACTGCTGTGTTTAAGGCCTAGATGACAGCAGATACTACTCCTCATGAGCAGGGAGAGCTCTGAACACTGTTGCTTTATAATGTTGGTATATAGCCAGAAATAAAGCACAGCCATCAAAGTCATGTACAAAAGCTGAGAATGTAGCTCAGTTGGTAGAGCGTTTGCCTAGGCCCGAGGGTCAATACCCAGCCCAGGCCTGGCATTGTGCACACTCCTTTAATCCCAGTGCGCAGAAGACAGAGGCAGGTATATCTCCGTGAGTTTGAGCCAACCTGTCCTATATAGCAAAGCCAAGGCTACGTAGTGAGAGCTTATTTCAAAAAATTAGAACAAACAAAAGACTAGCAACACATACAAATATTGCTGATGCATGCCTGTAATCCCACCATTCATAGGCAGAGGCAGAAAAATCAGAAACTTAAGGTAGTCTTTGAGATCAGCCTGAGCTACATGAGACCATCGCAAAACAAAACAAAGGGAAAAAGAAAAGCCATTTAACAAGAGTGCTCTGAAATGGCAGGAGCTACACACAGGTAGCTCAAAAATGGCAAACACCCAAATTCATATGCCATACAATGAAATCAACTTAGAAATAAAAACAAAGGAACTACTCAGATAAGGAACAGTGTGTGTGAATCTCATAACGACATTTTTCTTTTCTTTTTTGGGGTAGGGGTTGGGTGTGGGTTTTTTGTTTGCTTTTTTGTTTGTTTTGTTTTTGCTTTTGGAGACAAGTTTCTCTGTGTAGCTCTGGCCATACTGTAACTCATTCTATAGACCAGGCTAGTCTTGAACCCTGAGATTCACCTGTGTCTGTTTCTCAAATGCTGGAATTAAAGGCGTGTGCCATCACCACCCAGTTTAGCTCTTAAATTCTTTTTTTTTTCCTCCATTTTTTTGTTTTTTGGGGTTTTTTTTTTTTGTTGTTGTTGTTGTTGTTTTGAGACAGTGTTTCTCTGTGCAGCCTTGGCTGTCCTGGACTCACTTTGTAGACCAGGCTGGCCTCGAACTCACAGTGATCTGCCTGCCTCTGCCTCCCGAGTGCTGGAATTAAAGGCGTGCGCCACCACACCCAACTAGCTCTTAAATTCTTAAAGGCCAGTTCCCATCAATAAATAATTTGTTAACTTAGTACCTGATTCCACAGGAAACCTTATTCTCACTTATGAAACAAAGACTGAGACCCAGACACCCTAGAAGAGCCAGTGGCTGAGCACAGAATGGGATATGAAAGCCTGCAGCCTGTCTGTATGAACGCCAAAAGCTTTCTCAGAAATGGCTTGTGCTGGAAGAAGAAAACAACAGCATTCCTCTGACTGGACCTGGTTCCCAGGTGACAGAAAGCAAAGCAACCTGGTCCTAGCACCTCACTGGGAAAGGACCACAGAGAAGCCAGAGGTCGGTGGGTGCGAGCAGAATCACGGTAGTGTGCGTGGTTTAAAACTGCTCTAAGCCGACCACAGCTTCCACTAGAGAGGAAGCAGCTGCACTGTGCAAGAACCAGCAGTGACCACAACCAGGAAGAAAACGTGCTCAGCTGTTAAGTTCTTTTTAGCCTCTTTCCAAAACAATACTCACCATGTCCATGATCAGGTGTCCACAAAGAAAGCACCTGTCTGCAGACTGCTGAAAGCCAGAGTACTGTAGAGAGAAGAAAGACAGGTCAACCACCTCCCCACCAGCAGGGAGAAGGATGGGTTTCTGAGAAACCTATGGTTCCCCATAGGGTGGGTGTGCAAGCGTGTGCAGTGTCCTGGGCAGTGCTGGGCCGCCCATTTTAGTAGCTGTATCTGGGCCCCCTCACTGTGTCAAGCTCTATACAACAAATTAACACAGAGAGGCTCTAATCCCTCATCTCAAAGGTTCCCAAAGACAAGATCCTTAGAATCACTTGGAAACTTGGAGCAAATATGAATTATGGGTCCCAGAGCTGAGTGTGGCAGCACACACCTTTAATCCTAGCACTCACAGAGGCAGGCAGATCTTCATGAGTGTATCCAGGACAGGGCTGGGGCTTGGCACCCTGTGTCCCAATAAGCACATGCACACTGACACTTGCATGTGTATGCATAATGCACTGACACACACTCCTGTATATGCACACTTGCATATCCGCGCGCGCACACACACACACACACACACACATGCTGACTTGTCTCATGCTCTAGGAGGGCCATGATTTGTGCCAGCTGCAGAGAGTTTACATTTGGAATTCTGGGCACTCTTAAGAGGGTATAAATGTGAGAGCCCCAAGAGGGCCCGTGGCAGCAGCTGGTCCCCTGAGGCTGATTTTGCTTTTGCTATTGCTGGGTAATTGGATTGCTGGTTGCTGGTTGGAGATATTCTGATAAGGAAGATTGGACTTGCCCCAAGGAACTCAACACCCCCAATCAACAGGAAGTAGTCTAAAGAGGTCTATATCTCCTTTCTCATAGAAACTTCTTTCTCACCTACCTTGTGTGGGGATGTCGGAATGGATTGGGGTAGAAAAGTGTGGTAGATACAAGAATCAATAAAGTAGCCAAAAAGCACTGACATGCGCGTGCATGTGCACTGACACAAGCACATGTGCGTGGGTGTGCACACGCGCCTCTCTCTCTCTCTCTCTCTCTCTCTCTCTCTCTCTCTCGTTGGGAGAGAGGTACATGCACACATGCATAAAGCTTTTAGCTTGTCTTTGGCTTCAGGAGTCAGGCTACCCAGGCATCCATGAGGAGGGAACAGCCCTCTCCTAGCTGTACCAGAAGCGCAGAGAAACAGTTTCCTGCCATCAGGCCTCTCAGGACCCTGCCCTAAGCCACCCTCCCTGCAGTCTGCATGATATACTCACCAAAAAATCTTCCTCACAGAATACTTTGCCATTGACAAAATAGAAGGCTTTTCCTCTTAACTTTCTGCCTGAAGTAAAAACAGGAAGATGGGGTAAATGTAGGCATAAGGTTATTGAATGGTTTAACTTTTGATTTCTGCCTCAATGTGGTGTAAACACTGCTCCCCAATTGTTCCCTGGTATGCCAATAAAGCAGCTTGCAGCCAATCGCTGAGCAGGGGAGAGAATAGGGCTGGACTTCCTGTCAGTCAGGGGAGGAGGAGTTAGAGGAGGAAGTAGGGGATTCAGCCATGGGAGAGGTCCAGGAAAGATCAGTACAAAGGAGCTCCTACAAGTGCAATTATTGCTGGATGTTTGCTGGGAGTAAGACAAATAACATAGAGGGTTAAGAACAAATTTAAACTGTTGAAGATTGTGTTGTGGGGCCGGAGAGATGGCTCAGAGGTTAAAAGCACTGGCTGTTCTTCCAAGGGTCCTGAGTTCAATTCCCAGCAACCACATGGTGGCTCACAACTATCTATAATGAGATCTGGTGTCTTCTTCTGGTGTGCAGGTGTACAAGCAGGCAGAAGACTGTATACATAATAAATAAATAAATAAATCTTTTTTTTAAAAAAAGATTGTGTTGTGAAGCTTATTAAACAAATATAAGAGTCTTAATTATTTGTGTGATAGCCAGGTTAAGAAATAAGCTAAGAGAAACAAACACTGTCTTATAAAAATAACTTCAACGGGTAAAAGAAAAAAGGTTACTATGTAATAAAGTTAGCATTAAAGAAAGGGCCCCTGACTCTAACCTCACATAGGGAATGCCAACTGTTGATGACAGTTGTTATTTTTAATTAAAGGGTGCTATTAGCTGGTGGTGCTGGACACCTGTAATCCTGGCATTTGAGAGGCCAGGCTAGCTGAGGCCACACAGAGAATAACAGTGTGGCCCTCAGCAAAGAACAGACTAAGTCCAGGAAGAAGGTTCCCTGGCTGGTGCTATTTAATAGAGAAATTTGGAGCCAAAGTGGGTTCACCATATATCTCCTTCTAGGAGTTTGTCACTGCTTAGAGGTGTCCGTGAGCCTTGGTGACAGGCTAGAGGAGGCACACCAGCACAGGGCACTGGCAGCAATCTCTCCTGAGGACCTAAGGACAGTCACCCAGGACAACCTACCAGAGTAGGGAAGGATGTGTTGTATTTTCTCTTGATGTTAAGTGGTGTGGTCTGGGGTATGGGACTTCAAAGCATGAACTCTTAGATTAGACTTCTGATTCTGTGAAGCTGAAACACTGATTAGAAAACATCATCAGTGTGGTGGTGCACACCTTTAATCCAGGCACACAGGAGGCAGAGGCAGGCAGATCTCTGTGAGTTCAAGGCCAGCCTGGTCTACGAAGCAAGCTCCAGGACAGCCAGAGAAATTCTGCCTTAAAAAACAAAACAATGGGCTGGAGAGATGGCTCAGAGGTTAAGAGCACTGTCTACTCTTCCAAAGGTCCTGAGTTCAATTTCCAGAAACCACATGATGGCTCACAACCATCTACAGTGAGATCTGGTGCCCTCTTCTGGCCTGCAGGTGTACATGCAGAACACTGTATAATACATAATAACATAATAAATATAGAAACCTTTAAAAACAAAACAAAAGGAAAGAAAAAAAAAAAAGAAAAGAAAAAAAAATCAACGTCTTTCATCACAAATGAGCGAAGAGCCAGGACACATCCTTGGGCAAGTTCATCCTCAACACCTGTGCAGGGCATGCAGACACGGCTCTACAGTGCCAAGGACACCATGTGCTTCTGGTACCCAACTGCAGAAACCCACAGGCCCCTGCAAGTCCCAAAAGCCTAATGAATTCTTGGCACTGCATGAAGCCAAGATCCTGGGGTCAAGGACCTCACCTGACAGCCAAATCACCAATGTCACAAAGCATGGTGGCACGGGCCTGTCATCCCAGCACTCAGGGGGCTAAGGAAGGAGGGTTGTGAGGAAGAGGAGGAGGAGGAGGAGGGAGAGGAGGAGGAGGAGGAGGAGGAGGAGGAGGAAGAGGAGGAGGAGAAGAAGCAGCCTGTTACGTCATCTTCACAATCACCTTGGTGATTAACAGCAACCTAATATCTACCACATAACATGTCGATTCCACCTGCAATCAAGGGAATGTAAGTTAAGGCCAGGCGGTGGTGATGCACTCGGGAGGCAGAGGCAGGCGGATCTCAAGGCCAGCCTGGTCTACAAAGTGAGTCTAGGACAGCCAAGCCTACACAGAGAAACCCTGTCTTGAAAAGCAGAGAGAGAGAGAGAGAGAGAGAGAGAGAGAGAGAGAGAGAGAGAGAGAGAGAGAGAGAGAGAATTATGTAAATTAGAAGCACAGTGAAATTCTATCTCCATCTCATAAACTGGCAAAGCAGTAAATCTGGTTGGGTGTGGTGGTGCACACCTGTAATCCTAGCACTCAGGAGGCAGAGACAGGCGGATCAGGAGTTTTGAGACAAGGTCTCTCACCACTGTAGCCCTGGCTAGCCTGCAGCTCAGGTTTGTAGACTAGGTTGGTCTCCACGTCATGGAGAGTCTGCGGTTCTTCCTCCTGAGTGCTGGGAATCCAGGGCCAGCACCCTCAGCAACAGAAATTACACTAAATCAGGCGACCACTGGAGGAGAATCCAAGGCAGCAGCAACCCTGGGAGTCGTCTGTCAGAGCCACAAAGGCAGTAGCCATCCAGGAGTCGTCTGTCAGAGCCACAAAGGCAGTAGCCACCCCGGGAGTCGTCTGTCAGAGCCACAAAGGCAGTAACCGTCCAGGAGTCGTCTGTCAGAGCCACAAAGTCAGCAGCCACCCGGGGAGTCATCTGTCAGAGCCACAAAGCAGTAACCGTCCAGGAGTCGTCTGTCAGAGCCACAAGCACTGAAATCCTTTTGAAAAGGGTACAACACGGTCTAGAGACAAAACGGAAGCATCTTCAATGCCCTGGAGATAGGAGAACTCATAAGCCAAATAACCTAGAGTTATAGTCAATGCATTGCTATAAAGAATGAATCCCAATCATTTGATTTTACCAATAAAGACTCAGGAGCCAGACACTGGGGTGAAAACCTACAAGCTCAGAGAGACAGGAAAAGCACCCAGCTGACCTTCCTACTCAGCCGATGTCCCAGAAGGAAAAAGCTAAAAGCCCCTCTTCTCCACGCTGTCTTAACTATCCTTCAACTCAATGCCCCGCCTTTCTACTTAATCCCTGTCAGCTGGCTTCTTGCTCCACCTCTTGACTTAGGGTTAACTTTATTAAATCCTGTGTACAGATAGTGTTTGGACTGCTAGGGCTGAGCCACACCACAACCACCTGTTTACAATAAACAAAAAGTTCTTGGATTAAAGGTGTGTGCTAGGGCTGAGCCACACCAAGCAAGAAACAGGTTTTATTCTTCTCAGTCTCGGGGTCACACTGGGATCAGATGTCCTGCAACAGCAATGCATGTGACACTAAGTTAAAGAACTGGATCTATCCATATCATTAGTTACACACGCAGCGTCCAGCGTTTGACACCTGTCCTTCCGTCAAGTCACACCCAGATTACTGAGTCCTTGTCCAGTGAACACCCATGTTTCCCTGATTTGTCCTTAAGAGTTCTCAGAGGATGAACCAGTTAGAGATGGAACCAAAGGTCAAAGGCGCTGAGGCTGTAGGCGGAGCACTAGAGGGAGCAAGGGTGCCACCAGAAAACAGGACTTCTTCTTATCTGTGAAAAACACCAAACACCAGCTGTCTCCAGGAGTGAGGTCTAGGAAGTGAAAAGGAAGCTGAGCTAGAAACCAGTGCTTATGGGATGGAGGAGCTGGGGAGATGGTGGCTCAGCCATGGAGGAGCTGGGGAAATGGTGGCTCAGCCGTGGAGGAGCTGGGGAAATGGCTCAGCCGTGGAGGAGCTGGGGAGATGGCTCAGCTGTGGAGGAGCTGGGGAGATGGTGGCTCAGCCGTGGAGGAGCTGGGGAAATGGTGGCTCAGCCGTGGAGGAGCTGGGGAAATGGCTCAGCCGTGGAGGAGCTGGGGAGATGGCTCAGCTGTGGAGGAGCTGGGGAGATGGTGGCTCAGCCGTGGAGGAGCTGGGGAAATGGCTCAGCCGTGGAGGAGCTGGGGAGATGGCTCAGCTGTGGAGGAGCTGGGGAGATGGTGGCTCAGCCGTGGAGGAGCTGGGGAGATGGTGGCTCAGCCGTGGAGGAGCTGGGGAGATGGCTCAGCCGTGGAGGAGCTGGGGAGATGGTGGCTCAGCCGTGGAGGAGCTGGGGAGATGGTGGCTCAGCCGTGGAGGAGCTGGGGAGATGGCTCAGCCATGGAGGAGCTGGGGAGATGGTGGCTCAGCCATGGAGGAGCTGGGGAGATGGCTCAGCCATGGAGGAGCTGGGGAGATGGCTCAGCCATGGAGGAGCTGGGGAGATGGCTCAGCCATGGAGGAGCTGGGGAAATGGCTCAGCCATGGAGGAGCTGGGGAGATGGCTCAGCTGTTGAGAGAGCCGGATGCTCTTGGGGAAGACACGGGTTCCATTCCCAGGACTCTCATGGCGGCTCATAGCACGCAGTAACTCCAGTTCCAGGGGGTCTCACACCCTCTTCTGGCCTCCATGCACACCTTGCACGAGGGTGGAACACATGGAGCATTGGGCAAACACCATACACATCTAAAGAAAATCTTAATAGGGGAAAGGTCAGCTCTATCCTGAAATCTACAGAGACCACGATATGCAAATGTCTTAAATCCCCGAGCATGCAAACAACCACAGGTGTTACACAACATGGACTGGAAAGCCTTCGTGGTGCCTGCCACTGCCATTTCCTAAGCTCCTGAGTGGGTGTAAAATGACAAACTCTTCCTGGAGAGGAAGTTTTAAGATGCTTATCTTAATTCCGTGAGTCTGAATTGGCTTCAGTACAGAATAAAAAAAAATGTCGATAAACATTTACTCAAAGAAATGATTACACAAAGCGGAGCAGCTCTCGGTGATGCACTGCTGTATTGCCAGAAAATGCTTATGCTGCAAAAAGACAGAGCACATTGATGAACGAAGAAAGCAAGCTGCATGCGTGTAGTCAGAGCACAATTTCATTTTGGAAAATATCATACACACCACTGATTCGGCACAGGGAAGGGAAAGAGGGGCCAGCAGTGGAGGAGATGTCACAGGTGAAAGTTACTTTCTTCTTTAGGTACTTCTAATATACTTGAAAAATAGTACTAGAAATTTCTTTCTTTCTTTCTTTCTTTTTTTACTTCGCACTTTTTTGTTTTGTTTTCTTTGTTCGTTTTAGAATTATGTATAACATAAAAATACTTATTTAGGCCAGGCGTGGTGTGGTGTGGTGACGCATGACTGTAATATCAGCACTCGGGTGCAGAGACAGGCAGATCACTGTGAGTTCCAGGCCAGCCTGGTCTACAAAGTGAGTCCAGGACAGCCAGGGCTACAAAGAGAAACCCGGCCTTGAAAATTCAAAATTAAAAAAATTTTTTAAAAAAGATGTGTTTTTGTTTAAATTTATGTGTACATGCATGTATGTGCCATGCGTAGGTGCCCAGGGAGGCCAAAGGATATTAGATTCTCTGGCACTGGCAGTGCAGGCAGCTGTGAGCTGCCTACCATGGATGCTAGGACCGAACTCGGGTTCTCAGGAAGAGCACCGAGTGTTCCTAACCCATGATGCACCTCTTTAGCCTGGGCTTTGTATATATTTTTTAAATCCACCCCCCCCCCGGGACTTTGTATATTTTAAGGAACAATTTTTATTTATTTATTTGGTCTTGGTTTTGGTTTTTCGAGACAGGGTCTCTCTATGTAGCCCTAGCTGTCCTGGATTCACTTTGTAGACCAGGCTGGGCTTGAACTCACAGTGATTCACCTGCCTCTGCCTCTGCCTCTGCCTCCTCAGTGCTAGGATTACAGGTATGCACCACTGTGCCTGGCTTTAAGGAAGACTTTTAGGCCTTGCCGCACATGTCCACTACTGACTCTGTCTTGTCCCCTGCCTTTCAGGGAACTCGACAGTCGTTCTCTGCTCAAAGCCATCTTCTGCTCCAGACCTCAGACTGGAGAAACGACTCACTGGAGTGAAGCAGGAATCAGGCACAGGCCTGTTTCTACCACTGACCAGAGCAGTAACATCAGAATTGATTACTTCTGGAGTATCGTGAAACCACAGCTTCCAGAGCACTCTCAACTGTGGAGGTTCCTCATATAAACGTAACTCTCCCCAGTAATGGTATGGAGCCCAGAACCTTGTCCACGACAGGCAAGCGCCTGCTGCTGAGCTCTCCTCCCATCAAAAGCGTCATAAATGGGGAATGCTGGGCTCATCCAGGTGACGACCGGGCAGCGTCTATAAAGGTGCCAACCAGCTGCTTCGTTAGGCCACCCCACAGTTCTAACTTCTGTAAAACACAAGTCTACGTTGTCCCTTCCTCAGTGAGTGCAAACGCAACATCTTTACACATCGGGCCTTTGTTCCATTCTGTCACAGGTAAGTGTAGTCAGAATTCTCCAATACCATGTATTTGGATAGAGCAACCCTGGCTCTAACTCATACTTGGAGGCAACTGCTACCTGTTTAGAGAAAGGAGGCACAAGGGAGCAAATCGGGAAACAGAAAGCAGCCCGTCGTGAGAGCAGGGAAGCCAAGAATGCTTGATCCAGGATCAGTCACTCCCGATCAGGCCAGACAGACACCAGCTCACCTAGAGATCCAGGAGCAGGGTGCTCACGGCTAGAGCGCAGAGCTACCACTAGGTGGTGCTAAACCCAGGCAGCAGCAGGACAGACTGAGGCAACCATTCCAGAGCGTGTTAGGAGGTAGCACAAATTACTAATCTTGCAATAATGCAACCCTTCACAGGAGGCATTTGAGCCTAACTTGCTGCATTCTTACTGAATCTTCCTTTGCTGATGGGAAATTAAAGACTAAAGAAGTCAAACTTAAATGTTGGAGTTGAGATTCAAATACAGGTCTTCCCAGGGCAAAGTCAACAGTGTCGTCACACTACAATCTCTCTTGTTTCTATTCTGTAAGGGTTTTCTCTCAGAGTGCAGTACTTGGGGGAGGAGTGAGCAGCTACTGCCATAAGTGGCTATGCACACATGAATATAAGTAAGCAACTTTAATGGTTAAGACTGTATTCCAAGTACTTGATCGGCACGGAGATCACAAGGCTGTGGGGTATCTGTATTGTCACACAAAATGATCTACTTCTTCAAGCAGCCTTTGACAGAGATGTTTCCCCCAGTGCTGGAGGTGAGAGTGTTCCCAAATTGTATGTTGCACCCCTAATCCCAGTGTGATGAGAGAACACACACTTTACTCCATTACAGGAAAGATGTTGGGTTTCTTCGTATTACCAGAGAAATCTCACCCTTACTTTGCTCAACTGAGCAGTGAGATACGCCACTGTTTGACCTCTCACAGAACAGAAGCTTAGAGGCATGCGTGTCATCAAGGAGCCACTGCAGATAACATGGACAGAGGCCAGAACAAGCAGCCCAGTGAGCAAGCATCACTCGCGGTGTAAAATCACCTGTACGGGAGCGTGTGGAGGTGGCTCAGAAGGGTCACTTGTTGTACAAGCATGAAGGCATGAGTTTGCATCTCTAGAACTCATGTTAAAAGCTGGGTGTTGGGGATGGAGAACTGGCTCAGAGGCTGAAGAGCACTGTGTCTGCTCTTCCAAAGGTTATGAGTTCAAGTCCCAGCAACCAACCACATGGTGGCTCACAACCATGTATAATGAGATCTGGTGCCCTCTTCTGGCCTGCAGGTGTACATGCAGTGTACATAATAAATAAGTAAATAAATAAATCTAAAAAAAAAAGCGTGCTGCTGCTATGCTCACACCAGTAACACAAGGGCTACCTGTAAAACCACATATACACTCACCTCCCCACCCTACACACCACCACCTGTGGATCTGTCGGGTCCTGTCTCAGAGATCCTGGTTTAGTACGGATGAGAAGGAGCTGAGGACCCACGTTCCTACTAAGTTCCCAGCTACCAATGATGGGCTTATCCAGGGACCGCTGAAAAGCACTGGGCCATTCTGGCCTTGATCCTGACCAGGGTTCCACCTGGTGCAACGCACTGTGGTCAAATCATAACACTGGATGACAAGCATCAAGCATGGGAGTCAGAGCTGCAACTTTAGAATTCTAGACTCAGAATCTCCTGCTCTCCAGCTGGGTGAGGCGATGCATTCCTGCAACCCAAGCTCTTAGGAGGCAGTAACAGGAAGATCAGGAGTTCAAGGCCTGTCTCTCTACTCTGAAAGTGTAAGGTCATCTTGGGCTAGATAAAACCCTGTCTTAAAAGGGGAAAAAAAGGCTTCCAAGTAGGACATGGCTGGAGGTATGAATACTAGCGGTGCACCAAATAATGTTTCCCTGAGTTGGGAAATACAAGTCAAAGAAGTTCTTAATTTTTCTATTATCACATAGTTAATAAAAATATCAACTGATAAACATACAGAAAAGCCAATCAAAACCATTTCCTGTGAATGTGCTGAATAAATATTTCACATTTGCCTTCAGAGTACTTCAACAGATAAAATCAATGTGGATAAGTGACAGGGACAGCATTGAGGGGCCACACAGAGGCCAGGCATTTAATCTGACAAGTAAAACTATGCTGCAGAAACACTACTCTCTTCTAGAAACAGGAATGAGATAACAAATTCTAAAAAAGTAGTTGGCCATCGGCTGACTTCACTACGAATGTTTCCTTGATGGGTAAAAATGCAAAGGTTTCTCAGCAAGATGAGTCCCTCATTAAAGGAAGTAAGACTTAGCAGTCATCTAGATTAGTTTACATCTGTGTTGTCCCCAGTGGCTAATAGACACATGAGGCTAATTACATACAAATGTAATTAAAACAAAGTAATATTAAAAGTTCAGTTCTGAACCAGGTGTGGTGGCGCACACCCTTAATATCAGCACCCAGGGAGGCAGAGGCAGGCAGATCACTGTGAGTTCGAGGCCAGCCTGGTCTACAACATGAGTCTAGGACAGCCAAGGCTATACAGAGAAACCCTGTCTCAGGAGAAAAAAAAAAAGTTCAGTTCTGGGCTGGAGAGATGGCTTAGTGGTTAAAGCCATCGGCCGCACAATCATGAGGGCCAGAACTCAGATCCCAGAATATGTGAGTGTTTCCAAAGCTGGGTTGGTAAGGTCACTTCCAAAGCCAAGGAACAGGGTGCTGGGTCCCAGAGGCAGCTTGAGACTTTGTAAGGAAAGCTAAGTGACTCACAAGAACATTTTTGGGTTGGGGGAATGAGTCAGTTGGGAGTATAAACTTCATGTAAACATGAAGACGGGAATCTGATGCCAAAGTCTGCATTAAAAAGCAGGCACTGTGGAGTGTGTTATAATCCCGGGCCGGGGAGTTGAGGACAAAGGATGCACAGGGCTCTCTGGCCTGCCAGTCTAATCTCATTAGTGATCCCTAGGCTAATGAGAAATCTTGTCTCAAAAGACAAGGTAGATGAGCCATGGAAATGGCTCAGTAGGTAAACAATGCTGGCCACCAAGTCTGATAGCCTGAGTTTGATCTCCAGAAGCCACATAGTGGAGGGAGAGAGGGAGGGAGGGAGACAGAGAAGAGGCAGAGAGACAGAGAAACAGAGACAGAGAGAGGCAGAGACAGAGACAAGAGAGGCAGAGAGAGACAGAGAGACAGAGACAGATTGACAGAGAGAGAGAGAGACAGAGACAGAGAGGCAGAGAGAGACAGAGAACCAACCTTACAAGCTATTGTATAACTCTACAAGTGTCCTGTAGCATATGCAAGTCCAGCCACTCACCCACACAGAATAAATATAATAAACAGAAAAGAAAATCAAAGTGTCCTGATAGACAATAGTTTCCCCCTGGCCTCTGCATCTATTCCCACAAATGCACACATGCACTCCAACCCTGACAACAAAAATCTTACTTTTTCTGACCCAAACTGTTTGGGGTGATTATATAAGGCCTTGCCTACTTTCTCCATTTTAGCCTATTCTAGAAAGTGCCAAAGGGAACTAACTCCACATCACCTCCACAAGTCAGCACACTCCTTTCTTCTCATTCCAAACCCACCACCACCAGAGATGAATGCTTAGTCAAGTTTCTTGATAGTGTGAGCCAGCACTGCCCAGGCCGCTCCTGCTTTCTCCTTCAGGATGAGCTAACAGCTTCCTAAGAGCCTCCTATTGGGGCCACGGCCACCACAGGTGGGTAAAGCATTAGGAGGAGAAGTTAAGGCCACAGTGCATGTCTCCATGGCAACCAAACACTCAAGGACTGAAGAGTTCATCAAGAAAGGAAACCATGAACAACCCACACAGATGCTTACACTTCCACGCCCTGGAAGCCTACTTCTGGGAAGGGACTCCAAGGAAACAGTCCAGTGGAGGGAAAAACTGAACAAAGAGGTTTAATAACTCATAAGCCAGAAGGAGCTAAATGCCATAAGACTGTGGAGTGACTCAGTGGGTTACCATGCGAGCACTGGGGCAGCTACAGCCGCTAAATAAGAGGGTGCACGTCGGTTACATTCTAGTCACAACTCTAAAAAGGGTACAAATTCGGATAAAAACTAGAGGGGACACCGAGCAAAGACAGATGCACTTCAAGGCCACGGCAACAGGCTTCTTCTGTCTTTGCACAGGTCTTTGTGGTTACCGTGTGGTTCTCACATCTGAAAATAAACTAAACACGGCTGTTCATCAAGGGGTGATGAAGTGCAAACCTGAGCATGGGAACCTGCCACAGCGCCCAGACCTGGAAAGACAGAGGTGTGTCTCAAGTCTTGTGGGATGCCTCCCTCACATGTAGCTTCCTAAATGCAAAGTAGGTGGGCGGGAGCCCGCTATCAGCCTCTCATTTCTACAGAGAAATGAGGCATTCTGACCAATGCTCAGAGGAGTGTCCACTGAGGCTCCTTGACCACACTGCAAGATTGTTTCTCAGTGTCCTCCAACGAACACTGCAGTTACCTGACTCTTCCCCCTGCTCCCCGAGACAGGGTTTTTCTGTGTAGCCTTGGCTGTCCTGGACTTGATGTGTAGAGCAGGCTGACCTTGAACTCACAGCGATCCACCTGCCTCTGCTTCCCAAGTGCTGGGATTAAAGGCGTGCGCCACCACCACCCGTCTCACCTGACTCTTTTAGCGTTTGTCATCCCTTTAATGTTAGGACAAGGACCCAGCAAGGTGGCATCTTTGACATAGTCTTTTCAGTTGTCAGTGTGCCTTAGTCTGCTTTCTATGCTATCACAGTCTGAATAATTTATAAAGAAAAAGGTTATTCGGCTTACAGTTCCAAATGTTCCCGGTGGAAAGGCCACATCTGCAGAGGGACTTCTTGCTAAAGGGGACTTCGCAGAGGCCAAAGGCAGCATGAGGCACCTCAGAATGGTAGAAGTCTTCCATCTTATATAAAGCAATTGGTCAGCTCCATTCTCATAACTCCAACAAAGCCCGTCCAAGTGTCCCCACCTCCAAAAACTATCAACTATGACTCCGGCCATTGCACGTCAACATGAGTGTTTGAGGAGAAAGACACTCATAGCGGAATACAGTGTAAATTATAGTCAAAACTTAAAGAGCCCAGGTGCCACCTTAGTCCACAGTGCCTGGGTGCTACCATCTGAAGCAGGTTATGTATTTCATTAAGGAATAGACACTGTTCACACACCCACAGGTACAAATAAGCTGATTGTCTGTGTTTCCCTAAAACTCTTCTGCTGAGATGGCAGCTCCCAAGTGTTCATTCTAGAGTCAGGCGTCGGCAGACAGAACCTTGTGAAGGAGGCCAGAGCTCTGGGATGACTCAAAGAAGTCCCTGTCCGGGAGCTCCATTCCTCTTCTAAGACGACGCCAGGAAGGCCATCTATGACCCGGGAAGCAGGCCCCTCAAACATCAAAACACTAAATATGCTGGTGCCTGACGTGGCTCTCAGACTACATGGTGAGCAATCAGCGCAGCTGTCTGCCAGCCACTTGGTCCATGGTGCTTCGTCACAGCGGCCCCCGGGTCATCAGTAGGCGTCTACCTGCTGACTGCTTTCCTAGTTCAAACAACAACTGCTTGAGACTTTTTTTTTTCTAAAGGGTAAACAGTTTTCCCTGGTAAACAGAGCAAATATTAAGAAACAGTTGTTTGCCAGGCAGTGGTGACACAAGCCTTTAATCCCAGCACTTGGGAGGCAGAGGCAGGCAGATCGCTGTGAGTTCAAGGCCAGCCTGGTCTACAAAGCGAGTCCAAGACAGCCAAGGCTACACAGAAAAATCCTGTCTTAAAAAACCAAAAAAAAAAAAAAAAAAGAAAGAAAGAAAGAAAAGAAAGAAAAAGAAACAGTTGTCAGTCTTCCCAGGGAAGAACATACCTATTGGTTACCCAATATCAACTGGTCAGTCCTGAAAACAAAGATACACGTGACTTCATACAGGCTGCAGCAGGGTGTATGTAGGAATACACTCTCACACTCATGCACGTACGCAGCACCATTTAATGGGGAAAAAAAGAGTCCATCAGTTTGAAAGAAGGCAAGGAGAGTATTAGGAAGTGTTTACAGGAAAGAGAAAGGAGAAATTATGTAATTATATTATAAACTCAAAAATAAAAGAAAAACCATTGCAAGAACCGAATGTCAAAGATAATTTTCCTGTTGAACATGTTGGTCAGGTTGCCCTTGAATGCACTGTGTAGCTAAGGAGCCCCTGGAATGGTAGGTGTTCATCATCATGCCTGATTTCTGTGGTGCTGGGAATCGAACCCAGGACCTCACGCATGCTAGGCAAGTGCTCTCCCATCTGAGCTACATCCTTCAACCCACCTCCATCGTGCTTAAACTTGAAGTGTGTACTAATCTTCATCTCACTTAATACATTCTCTAGCTTTCCTTCACGTTGACCCACCTTAAAGTAATTATTTATTTATCTTTTCTTTCTTTCTTTTTTTGTTTTTGTTTGTTTGTTTGCTTGCTTGTGTGTGTGGTATACTCAAGGACCTGGCTTTATCTGAGTGGACATCCCCAAGGCTGTGGCTTCAGTCCTGGGCTGTGTCTCCCTGCCACCAATGACATTTTTTAAAATGTTTTTTCATTATTTCATTTTTTTATATATGTATGGGTGTTTTGCTGGCATGTATGTCTGTGTACTATGTGCAGGCCTGGTCCCTGTGAGGCCAGAAGAAGGCATCAGATCCCCTGCAAACAGAGTTAGAGACAGTTACGAGCCTCTCTGTTGGTGCTGGGAAACAAACTCAGGTCCTCTGGAAGAGCAGCCAGTGGGTTTCTCTGAGCCATCTCTTCAGCCCCACCAGTGATATTCGCCTAACGTATTTCATGTATGTGTTGCCTATATAGTGTCCTTACTTTCTCTACATGTACATGTTATGATGCTCACATCATTCACACTGAAAGACGATGGCACATCAGTGTCTGGCCACGCTCCACTTAACAGAGTTGGCTCACTTTGCTAAGTTGCCTGGAATCGGTGATCAGACTCACGGAGTAGAATGTATGCACAGAAAAGGATAAGTTATCAGGAAAGCTCATTAGGTGAATTAAAATATAGAAATGGGGGCTGGAAAGATGGCTCAGAGGTTAAAAGCACTGCCTGCTCTTCCAAAGGTCCTGAGTTCAATTCCCAGCAGCCACATGGTGGCTCACAGCCATCTATAGTGAGATCTGGTGCCCTCTTCTGCATGCAGGTGTTACATGCAGGTAGAGCACTGTATACATAATAAATAAATAAGTCTTTAAAAAAAAAGACATAGAAATGATAGAAATTGTTCCTTGTGTGGCATTATGGCCTAGTAAAGAGATAACTGACTTCCTTTCTTTTTTCCTCACTTCTCTCTGAGTCAAGGTTTTTCTGTTTAGCCCTGGCTGTCCTACAACTTATTCTGTAGACCAGGATAGCTGAACTGAGCTCCATCCCACCACCACCACCCACCCCAAGTGCTGAGTTCTGGGATTAAAGATATGTGCCACTGGGGCCCAGGCTAAGAGATGACTTTCATTACAGATGGTTGTGAGCCACCATGTGGTTGCTGGGAATTGAACTCAGGACCTTTAGAAGAGCAGGCAGTGCTTTTAACCTCTGAGCCATCTCTCCAGCCAAGAGATGACTTTCAAAACAGGAAGGAATCACAGGAAAAAGGAAGAGAGGGGAAATTTTCACCAAAACCTCCTCTGCACTGATCTTCAGCAGACACTATAATCAAACGTAATCCACGCCTGAGTCAGACATGCAGACATCATGCCTCACAGACGCCACAGTGAGCAGCTGCCATCAGCTCAACCCACCACCTCCCACTAGGTTTGGTAACTGACCAATGGTCTCGAGGTGTGTGGCCGCCAGCGTAGGCCCTGCGCATCTCTTCCCTCTGTCCTGAGGCCTCCGCTGTACACTACAAACCTGGTGTTACTAAGGACGACTTTGAAACCACTCAACGACTATCCTAAGTATGTAGAGACAAGTCACCTTACTCCATTAGCCTTGTACTGGGGATTAAGAGTCCTTGCTCTAAATGATACTCCAGTTGGAGTGTGACTCCATGGTGGAGCGACTGCCTAGGAGGCAAGCAGCTTGGGGTTCCAACCCTCCCCACCCTCCTGGTCCTGCATTCCTCCTTCCACCCCCACTGCTGCACACTTACTGCAGGCTGCACAGGTGAAGCATGCATCGTGGTAGAGGTCTCCCATGGCCTGACAGGCCTGGCCGGCTCCAAACACCCCTTTGCTGCACTTCACACAGGCTCCTACAAGGCAAGAAAACGTCACCACGTCAGGGGAGAATTGTGATTAAAAAGTCATGAAAAAGCCAATGTACAAAGTAGAATACCCTCCCCTACCTCAATGCCACACCCATGGATTTCTTAGCATTTAGTTCTTACAAGCGCAAAAACCAGCTACTATCACCACACACACACACACACACACACACACACACACACACACACACACACTGTCCCCACACCTGCCCAGAGTTTTCAAAGTCTCCCACCATTCAGAATACCAAATCCCAACCAAACCATGACTATAACATAGCTGGGGGCTCTAAGCTCAATAGTGTCTTAATATGTTTAACCATATTGAGACAGGGTCTTACTCTGTAGCCCTGCCTTGCCTGGAACTCACTATATAACGCACAAAACTCCTAATAATCCTCCTACCTCTGTCCCCGAGTGCTGGGAATACAGGTGTGTGTCAGCAATGCTTGGCTGAAGGTTTAATGCTATGTGCGTTATGTGTGTGTTTCAGAGCTTCCCCAGTTCTCAGCAAGGGACCAACTTATTGCTGTGTTTCGGAGTTCCTATTTTGATTGATTTAGATAGTCTCTCTTATGGAGCCCTGGTTATCCTGGAATTTGCTATGTAGACCAGACTGGCCTTGAACTTGAAGAGATCCACTTGCCTCTGCCTGAGTTCCTTTGCTTAACCACTTCTTGAGCCATGGTCTTACTATGTAGTGCACTGTCTTGGAACTCACTGTGTATACCAGGCCTTGAGCTCACAGAAATCTGCCTATCTCTGCTTCATACATGCTGGGATAAAAGGCATGCACCACTATGTCCAGTCAGAGTTCCTACTTTAAAGTGAGAAACCATTACTACTAAGAAAGTCTTAGCTACTATACTGGTTTTGTTTGTTTGTTTGTTTGATTGATTGATTTTGGTTTTTCGAGACAGGGTTTCTCTGTGTAGCCTTGGCTGTCCTGGACTCGCTTTGTAGACCAGGCTGGCCTCGAACTCACAGTGATCCACCTGCCTCTGCCTCCCGAGTGCTGGGACTAAAGGCGTGCCACCACGCCCGGCCCAGCTACTACACTCTTTATAAAATGTCCCCACATCAACTGCTCAGGCAAAGAGAAAACATTACACACACATTACACACATCTGCCGGCCTAGCCCAAAGAGGTGAACTCCTCTCGTTAAGGTCAGGGGGAGAAAAGGTCAGCTAGCCATCTAACCTTGCTCGTAAGGCTTAGGGCAAAATGGATGGAATCTTCCAGAGGAACCTCAGGACCACCAGCCTCCCAGGCCTGGCTTGGAAGCAAGACTTCTCCACTTCCTGTACCCCGCCCAGCAATGTTCCCCTCTGGTCCTCCTTATCCGAGGCCTCCAACCTCCTGTCTCCCTTTCACGTCTTAGCTTTATTTGAGCTGCAAGCACCGTTCCTTACCATGTGGATAGCAAAGCACAGACACAAAGCAAGTAAGAAAACTCCATGTTCAAACCGTTGCTCGTGGACTCAGGAACACCCCGCACAAAGCCACACCAGCAGGACAAGGAGTATTTGGTGTGGGTGATGAGTGGAACGTGGATAGGAAAGTTCCTCTTGGAAAGGAAAAGGTAGGAGAAAAAGAAGCGAGTCACAGTTCACACTCTGGGAAACATGTGCCTATCACACAGATCTTCATAAGAGGCCTTCTGCCTCCTCTCTACAAGCCAAATTCTAGAATGTCATACTACCGGTAGGTTTGCAAGACGGAATCTGAGCCCATCTTATCTCTGTGCTTGCCTGTGGGGCACCTCGTGAAGAGATAGGGCTGCTTCCTTGCCGTGATCACCTGTCTCTCTCAGGATTCAGACCCAAGAACAGCCATGCCCCTGACCTTCACCCCCGGCCTGGCCCACCTCCCATTCTGTCTCGTTGCCCCCCATGCCCACACCAAAGGTCATCTCTGTCTGAAACCTCAACTACAAGGCCTCTCCCATAAAAACGCACCCTCTGCAAGCAACAGCACAGCCCTGTGCCCTGTCCCTTTGCCTAGGAGTCTAGGCAACTACAAACACCCCTCTATCCCGAGGAGGCAGGCTTCCCAGACACTGCAGTTGACAAGCAAAGGTGACTGGATTCAGCCTACAGTGGGCAAAGGGGCTCCCCCACCTTACCTGGTGCTGCATGAGACCTTACAAAGTGGCCCAGGCTGGGACTCAACAGAAGAGGAAAAGAACAAGCGGTTGACTTTCCTTAGACTTTATGCAATCCTAGGGCCATCAGATTTACACAAATACCCCAAAAGAAAGAAAACGTCAACAGCTAGCACTGAGTCAAGAGGAAAATTAGGAGGAGAGGAAAAGGTGGGTGCTTTCCCCTGCAAACTAGCTGCCTTTAATCCATTCACCAAACTGAGAGTCTGATTAATTTATTAATGTATTTGCTTTGTTTTGTTTGAGAAAAAAAATCTCACTCTATAGTCTAGGCTGACCTAAACCTTAGCAATATTTTTGTTTCAGCCTCCTGTATAAGAACAGCTTTTGTGAGGTGTGACATTCAGTGAATTGTCCACAGTTTTTATTTCACTTTGAGTGTGTGTGTGTGTGTGTGTGTGTGTGTGTGTGTGTGTGTGTGTGTGTGTGTGTGTGTACACATAACATGGTACACATTTGGAAGTCAGAGAAGAACTTTTGGGAGTCTGTTCTCTACTTTACTACCAGACTTGGCAGTAAAGGCTGTTACTCACTGGCCGTCTGCCAATCTGTCAATATTTAAGGTACGGACTGATACATGTCGACACTGATAAATGCCTGGATAGTCAGCACATTGGAGAAAGCAAGCATTTCGGCCACCCTCGTGAGCCCCACGCCCTCCCTTCCCCAGGCAACCACGATCTGTTTATCATCATCACAGATTATCTTACATCGTCCAGAGTTTATACAAGTGGACCTGGACTGTACCTCTCTATCTGGCTTCTGTCACAGCATAATTATTTGGGAGTTGACTCTTGTCCTGGTGTGTATCAACAGTTTGTTCCTATTTGTTGCCATGTAGTATTCAGGGCTAGGAACAGACTACACTGCAATCCCCACTCACCCAACATGGAGAGGCTTCCACTTGAGGGTTCTTGTACACTGACTGCTGCTATCAACATTTGGGCATGAGTTTCTGTACAGACATAGACTAACTTCTTTTTCTCTGGAACAAAGCCCTAGAAGTGGAATGGTTGGGTCTCATGGCTGGTATGTGGCTAACTTCCTACCAAACTGTGCAACCATTTCCTTAAAAACAAACAAACAAACAAAACAGGGTCTCAGCTGGGCGGTGGTGGCACATCTCTTTCCCAGCACTTGGGAGGCAGAGGCAGATGGAACTCTGAGTTCTAGGTCAGCCTGGTCTACAGAGGGGGTCCCAGACCAACCAGAGGTACACAAAGAAACCCGGCCTTGAAAAAAACAACTAAACAAACAACAACAAAAGCAAGTTCTCACATAACCCAGGCAAGACTCAGAGTACCCACGTACCTAAGGGTAACTGTGAATCTCTGCGCCTGCTGTTCCCACTGCCTCATCACACACTGAGATTACATATTTCTCTGTGCTAGGGGTGAAGCCCAGGCCTCTCAGGCCTCCCTGCATCTAGGCAAGCTCTCTATCAACCCAACTACATCCTCAATCCCTGCCCAACTGTTTTCCGAAGAAGGGAGATCATCGGGCATCCCACCAGCCGTGCAGGAGACTCAGCTTCTCCACAAAACGGGCCAACACTTGCTACAGCTAACTTGTAAGGCTACCATTCTCACAGGGATATGTAGAGCTCACTGTGGCTTCCAGCTGCATTTCTCTAGCAACTGCTGCTGTGCCTGAGGCCCATGAAAACCTTTGCTTCTTATGCTCTGTTTCTTTTCTTTTCTTTTTTTAATTTTGGGTTGCTTTAGGCCAAAGGTCAATCCAGTCTCTGGTGTTCCGGTCTCTGCTTGAGAGGCCTGCAGGCTGTGCAATGTGTGCTCCAGGGTCCCAGCTTTGAGAGCTATCACCTATGATGAGGTGGGCTTTGGTGAGGTGGCTGTCCTAGAGTCATTTCTGCTCCTGTAAGGAACCCAATAAAATTCACTGGTTCACCAAGTTGGCTGCTGTTCTTACCTGTACTTTGGTCTGTCATGCAGTCCCTGAAGGGACCTGCAGGCAGCCAGATGCTCCCTCCCGGACCCTGGATTAGGCACAGACCACACCTAAATACCTATTTTCACAGAGATCCTTTATTAATGGGGAAAGACCTCTGACTAGGCGAAAGCAGCAGCAAATGACCTTGCAAGTATTATTTTAAAGAGGGGAACTGGGGGTGAAGGGTCTGTGTTAGAACAGGCTAGAATGTGGCGGCATGTTTTGACTGGGCATGTTAACTGGGGTAGCCAAAGGGAGGCTTCTGGTTGCTGAACTTCAGTACTTTGATAGCTGGACCTCGGTGACCCACTTTAGGAATGTGATCTACGGCTTAGAGGGAAGCAGGGAGGGCAGGGCTGGCCAGGGCCATGTCTGCCATGCTCAGGCCTGCTGGAGCCCTTCGCTCTCTATCTGGGGCGAGTAGATGTGTGTGTTGCATCTTCTCAGGAAAAGGTCTGTCACACTACAAAGGCCAAAGGCACTCTGCTCATCCCAGATGCCGGTTTCACATTTAGAACATAACAAGTCCTCGGAGAGCGACAGAGCCCCTTCCTGAAGCTTTTGGGAGGAGCCCAAGCTCACCGTTCTCCTCATGGCATCTCGAACATGGAGGGACCAGGCTCCTGCTTCGTGGGACCATCTTAGAGTCTGAGCACCGAGCAGGTTGTTGCGGGAGCATTAGTGGAGTCAGAGGACACCACTATGCCATTCATCACGCTCTTGCAGTATAGTTTACTGTTTACATAAGACTCTTCAGGGTAAAGCTGCCCTAGGAGGCTCCACCACTGCCACTGACTGCTAAGGCCCAGGTCCACTGGGGTAACCTCTGCAAAACAGGAGCCTCACCCCACTTCACCCTCCATGCGCCTCTCTTCTGGGAGGCCACAGTTGGTGGCCAGGGCCTTGGGCAGTTAGTTGGCCAGAAGTTTTCATGTGATGGAGAAGAAAAACTGACGCCAAGCAAGAGCCCCCAGCACTATGCTGTGCTGTAGCAATAATGTCTTTTGGAGGCTACAGCCATGTGTCAGGCTTTCCAACGAGCCTCTCGACTCACTGCAGGTAGACAAAGTTCTCCCACTAAGGGAGCCTGGCATTTGGTAATCAATCACTGTCACATGATAACGGTCGTGATGATTAATATTATCGATGTGACAAGACCTAGAGGAGTGCCCCAGGGGACAAACTTCTGGACACGTCTGTAAGGGAGGACTAGCTCATTCTAACTGTGGACAGCACCTTCCCACAGGCCGGAGTCCCAGGTGAAGGACAAGGAGAGAGAGCCGAGCGCCCTCGCCTCTGATTCCCGCCTGGGGACGCAATGTGACAGCTGCCTCCAGTCCCTACGGCTGTGATTCCCCCACCATGATGGACTACTCCCTCAAGCTCAGCCAAAAGTAAGCCTTTCTCCTCCTTAAATGCTTTCTGCCAGGCATTTGTGTAGCAACGAGAAAAGTAACTAACACAGCAGCACTGCGGTGTGCAGGGCACCTGGGGCTAATGTTCTTCATACCTGGCAATCGACAGGTTCAGGACTGCTTACATGCGTACATTTTTCTCAGGGGGGAAACAAAAACAAAATTACTGGAACCAAAAAAAATACCTAACCGGCCAGAAAGACGGCTCCAAAGGAAGGTGCTCTTACAGAGGACTGCTCCTAGCGCCTACACGGCAGCTCATAACTATAACTGAACTTCAGTTACAGGGGCTCTAACAACTCTCTTGACCTCCTTGGACTCCTGAGTACGTGTGGTATCCAAACACTCAAGCACATAGACATAAAGTAAAATAAATAATGTTTCTTTTCTTTTCTTTCTTTCTTTCTATTTTTCTAGGCATTTGGTGTTTTGCCTGCATGTATGTCTATGTGAGGGTGTCAGATCTTGGAGTTACAGACAATTGTGAGCTGCCATGTGGTTGCTGGGAATTGAACTCAGGTCCTCTCTGGAAGAGCAGTCAGTGCTTTTAACTACTGAGCCATCTTTCCAACCCTCCTCCTCCTCCTCTTCTTCTTCTTCTTTTTTTTTTTTTCCTAGACAGGGTTTCTCTGTGTAGCCTTGGCTGTCCTAGACTCGCTCTGTAGACCAGGCTGGCCTTGAACTCACAGCGATCCGCCTCCCTAAGTGTTGGGAATTACGGCGTGCACCACCATGCCTGACTAATTAATATTTCTTATATACATAATGGTCAGTAGGAGATTGTCTCTTCAGCCCCCACAGCAGTTCCGGGAAGAATAAGAGAAAGCCAGTAACGCAGCATATAACAAATCAAACCCAGCCTGTCTTTAACACTTCCACTTGATATTATCTCCCACACTCAAAGCCAAAAGCCACATCCAATTTCTGGCCCTGGCATCTTCCCTACTCTGTGTAAAGGCAGAAGCTACCAGTAGGACTGCTAAGCAGCCTTAGCAAGAAGTTCAGTTAGAATAGAACCCTTACCTCCTCCCTGTCTGTCTGTCCTCCTCCCTGTCTGTCTGTCCATCACATAAGGCTTAAGTGGACCTAAAAGTTCCATTGGCCCAGTCCAGGGATAACTCAGATGGCAACTTATGATGGAAAGGCTTTGAATAAAATGATACCATCAGGAGACGCTGCAGCAGAGGATCTTGAGCTCAAGGCTAGCTTGGGATGTACAGTGAGACCATCTCAAAGCAAACAACACAACAAAACCCAGACAACTAGATGTGCCATCGGTCTGTCTTACAGCCTGTCACCTTAGCTTCCTGGTCAGTGAGGAAGGGCAGTGTCTTGGAGCTGTGTGCGCTACTGTGTGCTGAAAGGGGAATTAGTGAGAGTCAGGGCACCCAGGCAAGGATGGCGTCGTGGTCTGAGTAGAAATGACCCCCATAGGTTCATGTATTTGATTTTGTTTTGGTTGTGGTTTGGGTTTGGGTCTCTAGACCAGGCTGGCCTTGAACTTGAAACAATCTGCCTGCCTCTGCCTCTAGAGTGCTGGGATTAAAGATGTGCGCCACCATCGCCCAGGTGGTTAAGGAGTTTGATCTTTGGGGAGTTACTTGATGGGGATTAGGAGGTGTGGCCTTGTTGCAGTAGAGTAGCCTTACTGGAGGAAGTATGCCACTATGGGTGGGTGTTGGAGCTTCAAATGCTACTCCTAGCACCATGTCTGCTTGCGTGCCACCATGCTTCCTACCATGATGATAAGGGACTAAACCTCTGACCTGTAAACCAGCCCCAATCAAATGCTTTCTTTTGTAAGAGTTGCCATGGTGGCTTTTCAGAGCAATTGGATATTGACTAGGACAGATGGAACATGAGAATGCTAGAAGGGGACACAAAGCCTAGAGTGGATTTGCACAAAGCTTTCTAAGCTAAAGAATACATAGAGTGGTCCTGGCAGCTCTGAGAAGTTCTGGGCATCAATACATTCTAGAAATGGACCACACCATGGGATCAGGGCTAGACCAATGACACTAGCAACACTCTATCCCTCCCACGTAAAGCTTATGAAATATCCCCAGAGGCAGCTGGTGTTGGATGTCTACCTAACACCCTGAGCACTTCACTCCTCTCAAGGCCAGCTGCTCAGGCAAGGTGCAGACTGATGCCCAATGTCATTTAGTAACAGGATCTTTTATTTGTCTGTTTCAGTTGTTGTCTGGGGGCTTACTGCCTCCATCTGCTAACCTAGGCCTAGTCCTGGAAGCTTCTAGCCTCCATACAATCTAACCTAGGCCTAGGATGCTTTCAGCCTCTGGGACTTACTGCTTAATAAACTCACCCTTTCTTGGTCTTTCTGAGCTCTAGGCTGGCTGGATCGACTCAGCTGTTCTGGCTCAAACTCCTCTCCCAGCTGATTTATTTAATCTGGCTTCTCTCTCAGTCTCTGAACTGCTCTGCTCAGCCTCAGACTAACTCCAGCAATCTGCTCTACTCTTCTGACTCCTTCTCAGTCTCCACCTCACTTGGTCTTCACCTGAGTCTAGCTTAATCTTCTCTGCAACCGGTCTCTGTTTCTGTCCTCCCTCTCTCTGCATTGCCCCTTAAGTAGCTTCCCTTTCCTCTCTCTTCTCGTGAGAGTTGGGTGTGTCCTGTCCTATCAAATCTTCCTCTGATTCATCAGGTTTTCTGCCACCCAACTAGACATCACTTTCAAACATGGGTGCTTCCTTCTACAGACTAACGTTACCTCCATTGCCTGGGATTAAAGGTGTGTGCCACCACACGTGCACCTAAGCTTTTCTTTACCCGAAGCTTCTCTATACCAGGCTGGCCTTGAACTCAGATCTGTTTGCCTCTGTCTTCTGAACTGGAGGCGTATTTGTATTCCAGCTGGATCACACAGGCCTGGACGGTCTTTGGATGTGATCTCTTGCCAGAGCAGGCGTGTTCTGAGTCAACACTCCTTTACGTCACCTCAGGGTTGAACAGCTGGTTTTCACGAGGGTGAGACTGCCCGACTGAGTGCCCTGCTTCCACTCTCTCCTATGCACCCTGCAGTCCCTGAGTCAACCGGTGAGGCCACCACTAAGCCACAGAGGAAGTACTTAAGGCCACTTGGGGCTGCAGTCCTTGCGCCAGCCTGCTTTCCTCAGAGGCCACCAGACATTCGGGCTCAAACCCAGCAAGGGCCTCACTTCACTCAGTGGGAAAGGAAGCTCTGCTGGCAATTGCCCAATCACTGCCCATCTGTTCTTGCTCTCCCACTTCTGGCCTTAATGTTCCCCCCTCAAAGGAAGAGGGGGTTCAAGGTACCCCGCCTCACTTCTTCCACTCAGCCTCTACCAGCCTGCTGCTAGGCAGACCCTTGAACTTCTGCACACACTCTCCTAGGGGGACCAAAAGGGCAAACAGTGTTTTCACAGGACATTTGGACACACTTTTTTTTTCAAAACTTATACCACGTGACCCAATATTTTCGCTGAGTTCTCCCTAAAGGGGAAAGAAATCCAAGATGCTCATAAAAACAATACCAACAAGGCTGGAGGGACAGAGCACAGGTTAGGAGCATGTGGTGCTCTTGCAAAGGACAAGAGTTCCGTCCCCCAGTACCCACATCTGGCAATTCACAACTGTGACTCCTGTGCCAGGGGGATACACTGTCCTCTTCTGGGCCCTCAGACATAAATGCAATTTAAATTAAAATAAATCCTTTTTTAAAAATTATAGAAGCAGGGCTGGAGAGATGGCTCAGCGGTTAAGAGCACTGTTTGCTCTTCCAGAGGCTGTGAGTTCAGTTCCCAACAACCATATGATGGCTCACAACCATCTATATTCCTGATGCCCTCTTCTGGCTTGCAGGTGTACAAGGACAGAGCACTCATATACATAACATAAATAAATAAAATGCTTTAAAAAAAATTACAGAAGCAGAAGTAGATTCACGGGGCCATGGTATAACAAGCAGAAAGAAGTCTCTTCCTCAGTTTCTCCTAGAACAGCTTGGACCCCAGTGGACCAGTTTCTGCGCACATGTGGAGGTGCAAGGCTGATACCAGAACCGTCCTCATCTCTCTCCCACCTTGCTCACTGTGACAAAGCGAACCCAGAGGTGGCCAGTATGGCTAGTCTTTCCCTAGGGGGGTCTCCTGTCTCCGCCTCCCAAACTGGGGGTTAAAGGCAGCCCATCACATCTACCTAAGTAAGATATATGCGCGTTCTGGGGAACCTAACTCCAGTCCTTACGCTTGTGGGACAAATGCTTTAACCACTGAGCCATTTCCCGAGACCCAAAACGAGGCTTTACCACCAGTTTTATATGAAGCCTAGAGCAGAGCACAGGGCAAATCACTAAAGCTTTTGTCCCTAAGAAAATGTTGCTTAATTAGACCAC
>NC_067168.1:48778805-48873805 GCF_903995435.1 Acomys russatus | reverse complement strand
CAACACTCTGGGAGGCCACATAAGCAAGCGCTCCCAATGTGTGGGTCTCATCGTGACCCACACTTTCTAAAGCAGTTAAATTTTTGTTTTTTTTAAATAATTATTTAATTAGAGTACACACACACACACACACACACACACACACACACACACACACACGCTCATATCACAGTATGCAAACTGAGATCCAAGGACAGTTTATGGTACTCAATCTCCATTTCCACTTAGGTGGGTCTCAGGGATTGAACTCAAGGCAGCAAGCATCTGTATCCACTAAGCCATCTGCCTGGCTCTCCAGCATACTTTTAATTTTGTGTGTGTGTGTGTGTGTGTGTGTGTGTGTGTGTTTCAACAAGATCTCATGATGTTACCCAGGTTGGTCTTGAACTTAGAATATTCCTCCTACAGAACACTGCGATTACAGGAGCATACTAATCCTCCACTTCCTCTTTTTCCCCCCACTTCCTCTTTTTAATTATATGTTTTCCAGCCGGTCATAGTGGCTAATTAGCCACTTTGACCAGAGGTTCTCAGTCGGTGGGTGAAGACCCCCACAAAGGTCAAATATCAGATATCCTGCATATCAGATATTTATATTAAGATTCATATCAATAGCAAAATTACAGTTATGAAGTAGCAACCAAATAATTTTATGGCTGCCAGGGCGGTCTCCACAACATGAGGAACTGTGTTAAACAGTCGCAGCATTAGGAAGGTTGAGAAACAATGCTTTAATCCTAGCACTCCATAGGCAAAGGCAGGTGTATCTCTTGTGAGTTCTAGGCCCGCCTGGTTTACATAGTAAGTTCCAGAACAGTCAAAGCCACATAGTAAGACCCTGTCTCAAAAAGAGATCAAAAACCATTACATGTTTTCAGAATGTACAAAACAAAAATGGCTACTACTTGTCATTGAAAATGTAACAAAACAAAGAAAGAAAATGTAACAAAAAATAAGGCTTCTACTAATTCTGTAGGGAGTTGGAAAGGAGACAGTCTAGGGACACAGATCCAGATCTCTCCAGGCGGCTCCCACTGCCCACAACGACCAATGGTGTTGCTCTCACCCTGCTGACTGACCAGCTAAAACCCAGATGTTGGTCAGACCCAGCACCACACCTATACCTCAAGACTTCTGGGCCTGAGCAAGACGCTGGCTCATCAGAGACGGACTTGCCCAGCGTCAGCCCTTGGGCTGCTGGTAGCATTAAAGCCAGAATTCCTGGTTTCTGACTTCAGGTGAGCACTTCTTCCACAGCTCTGCCTCCTCGGCAGCAGCAAGTAGGCAGCAAACAGAAAGTAACAAAAATGTCCTGGCCAGAATGGTTATGTCAAAAGATCAGCTTCATGCTCTAAAAGGTGGGATGGGGGATGGGGAAGTTCTTCCCTGATCACAAAGGAAAAGAGCAGGAACACACCCTCCCAAGGAGGGGAAGAAGGCACAGGACAAGCGGCTGCTGGGGAGGAACCCAGGTCTGTCAGAGCTGTGTCTGCAGAAGCTCCAGGTGCCTAGAGGGAGCGCAGCAGGCAGCTTTCTGCTAGGAACAGCCAAGCTTCCTGGGGGACACCAGTGAGGGTGGGATTCTTAAGCAGAGTGAGTGAGGCCGAAGTACTTAAGGGCAGGTTGTATCACAGGTGCCAGACCCAACCACCTCTGACCTCCTCTGTGTCTTTTCCTATCAACTCAGCCAAGTGCGGAGAGGCCAGCAGAGACTGGCACAGGTCCCCAATGCATCTCTGGATGGAAGCCTGGAGGCGGGAGGCAGGAGGCTGCCATACCCCTGACATCTTGAAAAGAGGTGCCATGAAAGTGGTGCTGGGCTGACACAGGGCTGAAGGGTGGGTGAGAAGTCACAGCCTTTCACAAGGCACCAAAATGTGGTCTGCGTCCTGCCCGCTGGCCACACAGAAGGCACCTGCCACTTCCTCATGTCAGAGCCTGTAGTAGGGCTTTCTGTGTGCCAGTGTCACCAACTCCTGGACATGCCTAGACCTCATTTCGTTCAGGTGACCCATGGAAATTTCCATTCACTCCCCAAACACACTGTGATATGTTCTCACATTTTTTTCATGTCATGATACACCATCTCAAGTCACATGCTTTCTGCTGTGAATCCCAGAGAACAACAGCGATTATAAGGGCTGCAGAGGCTTCTGGGTAATGAGGCGCTCAGTAGTCACCTGATGCTAAGGAGCCTGTGCTTGCTCTGTGAGTAGCTGCCCTGTCCTAGAATTCTGGCTGTGCTCCTCTACTGAATGCCTCGCCTTGTACTTCTACCCAGGCTGGAATTCAGCCCCACACTTCATACCTGCCACTAACAACGTCAGGTAAGATTTGTTTAAAAGGTCATAAGGCAGAAAGGTGTGCCTGTAATTCTAGTACTCAGGGGGGTGGAGGCAGGAAGATCAGCAGTGCAAGGTCATCCTCAGCTACACAGAGAGCTCAAGGCTAGCCCGGGCTACATTAGACCCTGTCTCAAAGAAGTAAAGAAAGACAAGAAAAATGTCACACACAAAGGAACAGACAGGACAGTGTGTGCCTGCTTCTTGCTTATGCTGCTCAGTTCAACTCCTACATAGGCACTAAAATGAAGCCAGTGGGGCTCGCTCAGCCCAGGCTGGGACAGAGCTGTTCCCAGGGGAAATTACATCCTGTGTCCGTGGTGCCTGCACTACTAAGATTCTGGGTCAAGCACTTGGAAAGCTGTAGACAGAGTCAGTCTCTCTGAGTCTTTGTAGGTGGGGAGGGGGCCCAATCTCTACCTTTGGGAAAAGGGGACTCTGTGACCTGTGACCTCTCACCTTCAGACCCTCACTCAGGTACCTTGCAGAGGTGGGTAGAGTCTTCTCCCAGCTGGGGCAGAGCATGCATTTCTTGGGTGGATGAACAGAGGATAGTTAAGCCACACCTGCGAGCCCAACTAGTCCCATCTCAGAAGACAAAGCTAGGGTGGTCTGGGGGCCAATTACTAAAACTTCTTGCCACAGTTCTTGGTTTATGAACAGAGGACATTGGTACCTGTGCCATGAGTGACTGTGAAGATCAGCTGGCAACCGTGTCTCCCAAGCGCTTAGCCCAATGCCTAGCCTTCAGGAGGCAGCAGCTGTTGTCAGAACCAGGGTGCCCAAAGTCACATGTTCTTCCCAGCACCAGAAGTGGGGCTGTGGTGGGTTCTTCAGTGATCGAACAGTGAGCCAGATGCTAGTGTGAGACTGGCAGGCAGCCTACACCTGTCATCAGCCCTAGGGGACTGACCCAGCTGCACAAAAACACTTCATCCAAGGTCACCCTAGTCCCAGAGTGGCCCACATCCAGGACAGGAAGTGTGTGAAAGCCAGGGCAGGACGATATTGGACTTTGTTACCTCCCTATGGGGTCAGATGTGGACCCCAAAAGTACCACTTAGTAAGAGCCGTACAAAATAAAGCCTCAGAGTTAGCTTCCAAGAAGGTGTTCCTTAGTCAGGGAGGAGAGGACCAGCGTGAGGAGGACCAGTTGGGGCCTAACTAAACAAGGACATCCACCTCTCTGTGGCACGACCAGCTCCACAAGAACAGAAGCTGCACTGAAAGAACAGTACCCTCCAAGAGCAGCGGGTGCCAGGGAAGCTGGGAGCCCAAAGCATCTCCGACACAGCACCAGCAGGTTCTTTCACCACGTGCAATGAAGTCAAGCAGAGAAGGATAGATGCCGCATGCTGCCGTTCAGACATACAAGACCAAGGGTGGATCTCAAAGAAGCAGAGAGGATAGACCAGTCGCCAGAGCAGAGCAGGGACTGGCTAGAGTGGGAGAGAGCACAGGCCAGGGTCAGGAGGCACAGCTCATGTCTTACACACAGAGGGTGGCGACAGTAGCTGAGGACTGAATGTTTCCGGAGAACTTACAGAGGGGATCGTGGAACATAAAGAAATAATAAGGGTCTTTGTTATGGGAGCGCCAAGAGCCCCCACCTGCTTCCTGCACAATCACTGGGTGTCAAATCAAAACCAAAAATGCATTTGGAAAAAGAAAAAAAAGAGTTGGTCATTACATCTCTCCTCGTGGACAAGAAAGAATCTCAGAAGCATCCCGGAGAACACAGCGGTACAGCAAGATGAGGCAAAGAATCATGGCCTGTCCAGACACAGGAAGGAGCCAGTGCGGTGGCTGATATCCACAGGCCCAGCACTCAGGAGTCTGAGACTGAAAGGTCCCTGAGAGCTACAGGCTAAGCCACAGGGCAAGTGAGATGGCTGAAAAAGTAAAGGCACTTGCTGCCACACCTACCCCCAGAGCGCACACAGTGGAATGAGAGAACTGACTCCCGTGGCCTACACTAACACACACACACACACACACACACACACACACACACACACCATGGCAAGCAGGTACCCACCTACCCACCCCATTAATAAAAATTTAAAAATCATTAAGTAACCAGAAACCAGGCATCTGCAGAATGCAACAGCGCTCACTGGCCGTGAAGGGAAGAGCCGGAAGCTCCTTCCAGAGTCCACGCTCAGGAGTTCCCTTCCGTCTGGCTCAAGGAGGCCCCTAGCCTAACAAACCAAATCTCACCAGTGCTATGAGGGAAGGGGAAAGGCCCAGTCAACTGGTTTTATAGGCAAGGGAGGTGCTGCCTGCTGAGTCCTTAAAGGAAGGCATTTTCCTGCCACATGATCACTCGGGGGATATAGACAGACTCTCCCCTGACATAAGCAACACAAACTCAGCCTTTCCCTACAAAGTTCATAGTGGTCCTGTCATCCTTCGCCCCTTCAAGCTTCTACCCGAACGCCATCTTCTCAGTTGAGACCCGAGACCTCACTCTATGACCCAAATTCGAAACAAGTACAGTCACCTACAGGACACAGCTAGCGCATCCCTGTCCTCCAGCTAACCCTTCTCTCCCCAGTACCTGACCACATCCTCCTGTTAGTACTGTACTGACTGCCTGTCCACTGTGTGTCCCCAGGGCCTAACCCAAAGCACAGCACTGTCGGGTGATCAGTACAGGCTAAATGAATGAACAGCACGGTCCACATCCCTGCTCTGACGACGAACATAAACTAGCACCCCCGAATAAATGTTTTTGTGTCACGAGCTTTAAACTAAAAACTAAGTAATTTTCAATTAAAAGATCTACCACAGGGGCTGGAGAGGTGGCTCAGAGGTTAAGAATATGGACTGCTCTTCCAGAGGTTCTGAGTTCAGTTCCCAGCAACCACATGGTGGCTCAAAACCATCTACAATGTGATCTAATGCCCTCTTCCGGTGTGCAGGTGTACATGCAGGCAGAGGACTATATACGAAAGATAGAAAGAAAGAAAGGAAGGAAGGAAGAAGGAAGGAAGGAAGGAAGAAGGAAGGAAGGAAGGAGCCGGACGTGGTGGCGCACGCCTTTAATCCCAGCACTCGGGAGGCAGAGGCAGGTGGATCGCTGTGAGTTCGAGGCCAGCCTGGTCTACAAAGTGAGTCCAGGATGGCCAAGGCTACACAGAGAAACCCTGTCTCGAAAAACCAAAAAAAAAAAAAAAAAAAAAAAAGAAAAAAAGAAAAAGAAAGGAAGAAAGAAAGAAAGATCTACCACATCTCCAGCTAAATAATGTTTTTCAAGGCCATGCTTTTTTTTCTTTTTTCTTTTTTTGGCCTCGAACTCACAGTGATCAGCCTGCCTCTGTCTCCCAAGTGCTGGGATTAAAGGCGTGCACCACCACCACTCGGCAAGGCTGTGCTTTACAAAACAAAATGGGTCAATTCACAGCAGGGTAGTACTTGGTGCTTCTAAAAAACAAACCAGAAAGCTGGGTGGTGGTGGCAGCGGCCGGCTGCGGCTGGTGCGCGCCTTTAATCCCAGCACTCGGGAGGCAGAGACAGGTGGATCGCCGTGAGTTAGATAGAGGCCAGCCTGATCTACAAAGTGAGTCCAGGACAGCCAAGGCTACAAAAAACAAAACAAACAAAGAAACAAACAAACCAGGCGCTGGAGAGTTAGCTCAGCAGGTACGAGCACGTGTTGTTCTTGCAGAGGACCATGGGTTCAGTCCCATCCCGTCGCCCACATGGAGGCTTATAACCATCAGGAACCACAGTCCCAGGCAATCTGATGCCCTCTTCTAGCTTGTGTTAGCATCAGACACGCAGGGTTCCCAGAGCTGCCTCTGATGAGCAAACCCCATTCATGCCACGGCCCAGATCCATGGGTTCCCTGACCCTCCTAGGGCCACAGGGCAAACCTGTTCATTCGGAGAGCAGAGAAAGCCAACATCTTTCCGTCAGGCTTTTCCTGCCCGAGCCCTCCTCTATTGGTGAAGCTACCTGGTAGGACTTGGACTGTGGCCAAAAATGGAGAAAGATTAAAATTAAAAGATGAAAAGAGCCACAGACTCCTAAGCACAGGCTTTCTTTCCAAGGCACTCTCCCACGAGACAGGCAATTGTTTTCAACAGAAGAATACAGTTATTTTCTTGCTGCCTCCAAACCCATGCAGAGAAAAAAGTTGAAGCCAGGGGCTGGAGAGATGGCTCAGTGGATAAGAGCACTGTCTGCTCTTCCAGAGGTCCTGAGTTCAATTCCCAGCACCCACATGGTGGCTCACAACCATCAATACTGGGGTCTGATGCCTTCTTCCCACTTCTGGTGTACATGCAGATAGAGCACTCACACACATAAAATAAATAAACAAATAAACAATCTTGTAAAAAGAAGAAAAAAGTTGAAGCCAGCAGTCTGTAAAGAGTTTGTGGATTTTTAGAAGACAGAAGGAAACCTGCAAATTTGAGTAAAAAGCCTTGAAAAGTACCCTCATCTTATTTCAAGCCACCCCTGTGGGTATCACCTGCTGCTGGCTGGTACCTCTGTTTGGGCTGAGTCAAGAGGGACCTGGCCCAGTGTCTCTAGTGATCCAGCAGATTATCTGTCTTCCTCTTGGGTTCTACCCTGAGTTCCTGCTGCAGCAGATCCAAGGTGGGGCTACAGAGTTCCATTTGTAACCAGCATCTTGGCAAAAGAGATGATGGTGGTCCAGGTCTGCCTGCAGGAACACCATACTGAACAGCAGGCAAGTACCAAGAAGCCACGCATTCTACACGCTTACACACACGGTGACTGAAAGTAGAACAACCACACACCTGGCCCCAGGGGAGAAAAAATGCTCCAATTCAAGTCCAGCTCAAGCCAGTCACAGCAGGAGGCTTGAAGTGGTACCTCAAACCCTTGAAACCCAAAGTCGCAGCATTTCTTTTTCTTTTTTTTTTTTTTTTTTCTTTTCAAGGTAGGGTTTCTCTGTTTAGCCCTGGCTGTCCTGGAACTTGCTCGGTAGACCAGGCTGGCCTCGAACTCAGAGATCCACCTGCCTCCGCCTCCCCAGTGCTGGGATGAAAGGCGTGGGCCACCACTCCTGGATTCGTTTCTGCTTTTTGAGAGCAGTTGTGAACAGTCCCACCCCGCACACATGGGTAACTCCCGCGGATGAGGGCTGCTCTCTGCCCACAGCTGCCTCCAAGCTTCTAAAACAGCAGACGCAGTTGAAAGAGGAAGAAAAAAAATAATAGCAGGCCACTTCAAGAGCAGTCTCAGCACTCTGACAGAGGCGCCATCTCCCCACCACGGGCAACCCCAAGGCATCTCACTTACCGAAGTAGTCTGCTTTGGGGTGAGCATCCATCTCTCTCTCCAGACGCTGGGTGAGGGCTTCTAATTTCAGTTCAGCAGTGGAGGGTCCAAGCTCAGGAGCCGGGGTGAGGGTCTGACAGGGCAACCTCACCCTGGAAGGGGTGGGGCTGCCCGGGAGCACAGGTCCCAGGCTGCTACTGTCAGTGGGCCAGCTGGGAGGACTCTCTGTACAAGATAACTCGGATGGAGTGGACATCACCGGGTGGACGAGACTGGTGGGGCTGGGCTTGGGACCAGTGCCAGACCCCATGCATCCAGGGGTCGGTCCGGGCTGGGCACTGTCCTTGCCAGTTGTTGATGATAACGGAGCAGAAACGGAGAGGTAAGACTTGGGCCCATCCTGGAGCCAAGGCTGAGCATCCCCGGTGGGTTTGAAGGGCCTGCCTGAAGCGTCACACCCTAGACCCGAATCTCTTCTCAGACAAGCCCCCTGGCTGGTGCTGCTAGGGCCCAGAGGCGCAGAAACAGCTGCGCTCCTGGGTTGAGCTGAGGCCCCATTCTCCAAGCCCAGGGAGGCAAAGTCGAGGTTAACTCGCTGAGAAGAGGCTGTGGACCAAAGGCCTGTTGGCTCCTTACTGCTATGGCCACCAATGCCACCATCCTGGCCACTGATGCCGCTTTCAAAAGACTTGTCAGAGCACATGGAGAGCTGTGGCTGGTAAGGGTGATTGTCCCCATAGGACTTGGGCAATGGGGACCCATCCCCTGGGCAACCAGGCCACCCACTCCCTACACTCAGACTCATGCTAGAGGGTATTTCTGGTTTATCACCCCACTGCGGGCTCGCCAAATAGAGATTGTCATAATAGTCTCCATGCGTGAGGCAGGAGGGGTCCTCACAGGCACCCAGACTGTGTAAAGCAGGCCTCTGGGAACTCACAGGCCCGTCCCTGGAACCAGAGTTCGGATTGCCAGGCCTTGCACCGTGGGCAGATGGCCTGGTCCTCTGCTCCTGAGGAGGGTATGAGGGCTGCACGGCCACAGCGGTGGGAGCTAATCCAGGCGCCACTGTTGGCGCAGCTAGAGGGGGCTTGGCGGCACCATCTGTAGCCAGCTTGCTGCTCATACCCTGACGGCTCCCACCGTTGACAGGGCTTCTGCCTGCCCGAGGTAGGGCCTCTTCCTGAAGGAGCTGCTGCTGCTGCTGCTGCTGCTGGAGGTGGATTTTGGCCATCTTGGTCGCGAACACCCTCCGAGTTTCCTCAAATTCGGGGTTGTTGCCAGCAGCCTTATCCACCCGGAAGAGCCCATCCTTGGAGGCCTCGTACATGTTCAGATCTTCGATGAACTTACTGGCCTCCAGGCCCAGGTCGCCATACTTATCCATGCTGCAGATCAGTGTCTAGGCCTGGTAATAACAAGATGCGAATGCGGTGGGACGATCTGGGTGCTGTCCACGGGTTCAGGTCCAGCCCAAAGCAGATAAAGACTCCCACCTGTGCAGCGAGAAGGTCATGACTCCAAAACTTACAGTCCAGCCAAAGTTGAGGCCTTCAGGCCAGCGCGGCTAAGTTTACTTTCGGACTTCTTTTCCCCCCGCCGCGGGGGAGGCGTCCACGTGGGGGCAGAGCAGCCTTCAGCTGTGCCCAGCCTGCTTTAGAAAAGTTTCCTCTCCAAGTCACAAAAGCAAAAAACAGACCAAAAATTGTCAAGAGGTCAGGCCGAGAAAAAAAGCGAACTCACATTCACGCCGGGGCAACCGAACCTGCAGACCCACCGGGCAGCAGCTGGCCTGGGGCCGCGGCCGGGCCGGGCAGAGCTCACTGCAGCCGCGACGCGCGGCCCATTGTCCGATGGCGGCGGCGGCGGCCGGCGGGACGCGGAAGTGCGCGCGCGAGGCGTCGATCCCCGGAGCTGCTGCTGGCCGGCTGTGCCCGCCCCGGGACGCGCAAGGGGGCGCGGAGGGCGGAGGCGCGAGGGGCGGGGCGAGGGGCGAGGGCGGGGCGAGGGGCGTGGGGCGGGGCGTGGGGCGGGGCACCACCTGCAGGCGGGAGACGCGCACGCCGAGCTCCGCTGGGCACCCCGAGAGGCTTCCCGCCGCTGCTGGGGGACCCCTCGCTGCACCCCTGGAGCAGAGGACCAGGCCATCTGCCCACGGTGCAAGGCCTGGCAATCAGAACTGTGGGGGACGGGACGGGGGGATTCTCCTGGGAGGGGACAAGGTGTCCAGGAGTTCGGTCCAGGCTGCTTGAGGCCGCCCCTTTCCCTGGTGACTCCAGGCTGGTCCTCCTGCAAACCTAGGATGTCGCAGTGGCCGGTTCTCTTTGACAGAGAAGCTGAGAGATAAATAAATAGATAGATAGATAGATAGATAGATAGATAGATAGATAGATAGATAAATAGGACAAGAGCCCCAGAGGTCCACACAATCAGCAAAGCACAGGAGGCGGCCCGCCTACATCCTCTGAAGGAAAAAGAAGTGGCGCAGGGATTGTGCAACAGGTCTTTCATGACCAGGCATAGTTTACTTTCCCACACCATCGTCAGAGTGACCTAAAACAAACCCCAGGCTTGTCGCTTGTGAACTTCAACCCTCAAGGCTTACTCAGGACTTACTTTGAAAACGTGCCTTCACTTCTCCTGCAAGCAGGCCTGGCGGCCCAGTCCACCCTCCCCTGATTTGGGGTCTTCCCTCCCTGAACTCTGCCGTCCTAGTGCCTGCGTAGAGCCCGCGGATGAACTTCCGGTGGCTCTTCTTTCCTTCCCAGCTAAAATCACCTCCCACCCTACAACCCCTTTATTTCCTCTGATGCCGAAGTCACTGACCTTCAGGCTTCCTCCCACCTACTTTAAATGTTTCCCGGTCACGTATGCTACCTAATGAGACGTGAATACTATGAACGTAGTTGTTGGCTTTTTTCTTTCGTTCTTTCTTCAGGAATCATGACAAGAAAATGTGTTTTAGCACAAAAACATTTTTTTTCTGAGTATGTTCACCCTCATTGGTCAGATGCGGGGCTCTAGATATGGACCGAGGGCTCAACTCCAGCCCTCAGTCTGCATGTCCTTTTTGTTTGCCAGTTGGCCATTATCCACTTCACATGCAATTTATGGACATAAGTGTCTTGCTAAATCTCTATAGGACTGAGACAAGGAACAAGTAAGATAATATATACGGAAGTCCTTAAGTTCTTATCATCTGTAAACACAAAGAATGCTTCACCTTCCTGTGGCCTTTGAATCTCCGGGATATTTAGTGAAAATGAAGAGTCCCAGGCTCCAGCCACAGCCTACTGACCACAAACCCGCGTTTTAACAGCGTTCCTGGAGAAGGAAGACGCTGTGAACAATAAAGTTTGATGAGGGTCTGTATACTAGAGTTAGGGCTTTTTGTTGTTGTTTTGTTTTGTTTTGAGTTTTTTGAGATAGAGTTTCTCTGTGTAGCCTTGGCTGTCCTGGACTCACTCTGTAGACCAGGCTGGCCTTGAACTCACAGAGATCTGCCTGCCTCTGCCTCCTGAATGCTGGGGTTAGAAGCTTGAGCCACCACGTCCGGCCTATTTTAAATTGTGTGTGTGTGTATGTATGTGTGTGTGTGTGTGTGTGTGTGTGTGTGTGAGAGAGAGAGAGAGAGAGAGAGAGAGAGAGAGAGAGAGAGAGAGAGGAGTGCAGATGCCCTTGGAGGCCAAAGAGAAAATCTGATACCCCAGAGTTGGAGTTGTAAGTGGCTGTGTGGCACCCCATGCAATTATGGGAAATGAACTCCAATCCTTTGCAAGAACAATACGTGCTCTTCACTGCTGGGCTATCTCTCATCTTTCCAGCCCAAAATTAAATATTTTTATTTTACAAGAATTTCTTATACCTGGAATTACAACCCAGTGGCAGAACATATACCATGCATATGTGAGGGCCTGGGTTCCACCCCCCCAAACAACAACAGTAATAGTAACCACAGCTTGTAAAGATGGCACCCACATACCATCATACCATTGTGTGAGTGACACTTAGAAAAAGTGCTGGAAATGGGCTGGAGAGATGGGTCGGTAGTTAAGAGGGGACCCAGGTCTGATTCCCAGCTCCCACGTGGTAGTTTCCATCTGTCTCCAACACACTCTCTGGGCATGACCTGCATGGGATGCACATACATGTGAGCAAAGCACAAATACACAATGTTCAAAGCCATCAGGAGGCTGTGATGTTCCTGCTGCTGCTCAATACTGAGGAAGCCAAGACAGTTCTAACTCTGCATTCAGCACTTAGAATCCCAGCCACAGATACTTAGTGTAGGCCACTTTGTCTGTTTCATGTACTCGAAAACATCTGTTGAGTAGTATTTCAAAAAATGTGTTCAGGGCTAGTGAGGTGGCTCGGTGGGTAAAGGCACTTGCTGCCAAGCCTCAGTTTGATTTCCAGAAACTATATGGTAGATTCAACTACTATGACACACACACATTAAATGAAGAGATGAATTGATGGATCAATGGGTGAGTGGATATCTTTAAAAGATGTGTTCATTCTTGCCTACAGTTTAAAAAGCAAAATACTGCTAGATCTGGTGGTGTAATCGCAGTTACTCAAGAAAGTCAGGCAGGAAAGTTTAAGTCCAAGGCCTACCTGGGCTAAAAATTAAGTTCAAGGCTAGCATAGACAGCTTAGTGAGACGCTGTCTTAAAATTAAAAATAAAAATGGGGCTGGAGATTTATCTCAGCGGGCGACCATTTGCCTAGCATAGCAAGGCCCAGAGGCTGATCATCAGCACCGCAAACATTAGAAACTGAAAGCATGCTGGAGGTAGTAGGGCCTAGGTCAAAGCTGACAGGAATGAGGCAACCAGTAGGGCCTGTGGAAAAAGCATTGTTAACGTGAAAGGAAGGAGTGTGTGGAGGACATCCTGCACAGACAGGGGCCTGAGTTCCAAGGCACTGAGAGGACGGATTTAAAGAAGCAACGGACTAGTAAGTCTACAGCGCTGAGCTCTTATTAACAGAATGGAGGCCATTCAAACGGCCTGGGGTTTTCAGTGAAGTCGGAACTCAGCGAAGGGCTGAGTTGAAATCTGGCCATCTTGTGGAGTGCGGGTGGGCCAGAGGACAGGAAGGTCCTCTGCGCTGCCGGCCCCACTTGGCATCTCTGGGCATTAAGTCCACCAAAGTGAGTTGACCTTGGTGACTACATTTCTCTAGCTCCAGTCCATTTAAGCATATGTCAGCATTGCTGTGAGGGAGGGCTAGGTCTAGTCAGGACCAGCTGTGGCCAGCTAGCAGCAGAGGACCAATAGTAGGCACTTCCTCTGCCTAGAAATCTCTCCCCAAGATACAAAACTCCCAGGTCTCCCTGGAGCCCATTTTCTGAGGGACCCCTTCCCAACACCCCACCCATCACATTTCTGCCTACACACAGGCAGCTTTTTCCTTGTTGGTTGTTTTTAATCAGTCTCCTCACTAAAACGCAAGCCTTGCCAAACCGTGGACCTTTAACCATTTGCTTCACTGTGGTACCCCAGGAACTCAGAGTAGTGCCCATACATGGCAGTTACTCCCCTCCCCCGCTTCCTAGCAGTAGAAAAGGGATCACAGGTGTTGCCACCTACAGGTAGAAAACTTAATTGGTGATCAAACTTGTAGAAACAAACAAATGAAAGCCTTATTGTTATCCTTGTAACCACAGGTGTCTCTGCAATCCTGTAAATCTTTTCTCAAAGGATTTATTTACATGTGAACTTTCCCTGCATGTCTGTCTGTGAAGGGGTCAGATGGCTCAGTCTGAGCTGCCATGTGAGTACTGGGAATTGAACCTGAGTCCTTTGGAAGACCAGCCAGTGCTCTTAACCGCTAAGCCACCTCTCCAGCTCCCAATCTTGTAAATCTTAACTGATTATCTTGTCATCAAATATTTGATCATATTTCATGAATGTTAATGGTACATAGTTTAGTCAGGAGTATGACTTCAGCCAGATGTGTTGGTCTATGGCTGTAATCCTAGAACCTGGGAGGAAAGCACAGGCAGATCAGGAGTAAAAGATCATCCGCTACTGCATAAGAGTGTTTGAGTCCTACCTGGACTCCATATCTCTCTCTCTCTCTCTCTCTCTCTCTCTCTCTCTCACACACACACACACACACACACACACACAGACACACACACACATGCACACACCAAGAACAAAAAATAAAGAATAAGAAATAGTGTGACTTCACACAAGTGTGTGTGTACATCTAAATATAAAACATATTTAAGGATATTTGTCTACCCACTGAGCATGATGGCTCATTTATGTAGTTTCAGCATGCAGAAGGCTAGGAAAAACAACCAGCAAGAGTCTGAAGCTGGTCTCAGCTGAACAGTGAGCTGCAGATCAGTCTGGGCTAGAGACAGACCCTACCGCAAAAGCACAGAGAGGCTTAGGACGTAGCTCAGTGGAAGAGTGCTTGCCTGGTATATGTGTGACTCCTGGTTTGAGCCCTACACTGGGAAAAAATAAAGCTGTTTACATGCAGGCATATATGTTTTTAACATAGGCATGTGTAAAGAAGTACAGACTCAGGGTCATCTGAGAACTTGAGCCCTGTAGGCACGTAACTGTGTTCATGAAGCTACCACACCCACGAGGCAGAGATCCTCAGGCTTGAACAGAGTCCTGCTTACTTTGCAGTGAACTGAAAGGGCCTTTCTATGGCTTTTGCTTGGCTATAGGAAATGTCCCTGTGCACAATGCTGTGTGTGTCCCAAAGCATGTTCCACTGCAAGGCCAGCTCTGAATAGAATCTTTGTACTTCAGCTGAGGAGATGGATGAAGGACAAGCCGCTGGGCTCCTTTGAGCATGTTCTGTCCTACTGAGGCCCAGAGCAGGCCAGGAAGTGCTAGCTGCTCCAAATCTGCTTCCTGAACCTCAGGCCTCTCTGGCCCCAAGCCTCCCTGAGGAGGAATAGAATGAATGGGGAGAAGCAGCTGCCTGGAAGGCCCTTTCCTGCTGCCTGGAACGAACTTTTGTTTCATCATTTTCTGCCCTGGAACACTGCCAGGTTAGACTCAGACTTTAGGGCTGTGACCTTGCTGTGTGTGTGTGTGTGTGTGTGTGTGTATGTGTGTGTGTGTGTGTGTGTGTGTGTGTGTGTCCTATCCAGGCCAGTGAAACTCCACTCTTGCCTAGTCCTGCCTGCCCCCGGAACTTCAGCACACAGACAGCCCAGCTGGAGCTCTGTGCTTGGCCTCGTCTCCACAGGGCTGAGAATGCCTGACATCTATCCGTACACCCAAAGAGCAACAGCAGGTGTTGAGCAAGACACAGGCTCCGAGCTGGCCCTACAGCTGAGGAGGTGACTCAGTTCCCATGAGCACCTAAGTTTTCACTCCCAGTCCCAAGTAAAAAGCCAGCTGTGGCAGCGCATTCTTGTGATCCCTGAGGCTATGGCCAGCCAGACTAGCTTATTTCCTGAGCTCTAGCCTATTTGAGACCATGTCTCAAAAAGCTAGGTAGATGGCTCCTAAGGTTGAACTCTGGCCTCCATACCCACTTGCACGTATAAACACACAAAATAATAATATACCGGTATGAGTTCACATTCAAAAGACACAAACGGCACACAGAAGGAACGATGTCCTCCCTACCCTAAGCCATGGCCAATGGTGCCTTCTGCCAGAACAGGCACAATCACCTCCCCAATGGATATGGCGACATGTCATCTTCTGGTTTTGTTTTGGTTTTGTCTTTGCTTTTCAAGACAAGGTTCCTCTATGTATCCCTGGCTGCCCTGGACTTTGTAGACCAGGCTGGGGCCTCGAACTCACAGAGATCGGCCTGCCTCTGCCTCCCAGACTGCTGGGATTATAGGTGTGCATCACCACGCCTGGCTTCATCCTTTTTTTCAAACAAAAAGTTTTATAAGTTCTCTGTTTCTGGCTTTTTGCACTGAATGATAATTTCAGAGACCTCGCATTGTTCCGCATGCAGCTGGTATTTCTCTCCCTGGGCGATGCGGGAGTCCCTCAGCAATCCCCTCATGGACATGGGTGGATTATTCACAGTGAACTCTCCTGTAGTGAAAATTTTGGGATTTTGGGGTTCTTTAAAAAAACACAGAAGTAGCCAGGTGTTGTGGCACACACCTGTAATCCCAGCACTTGGGAGGCAGAAGCAGGCGGGTCGCTGTGAGTTCAAGGCCAGCCTGGTCTACAAAACAAGTCCAGGACAGCCAAGGCTATACAAAGAAACCCTGTCTCAAGAAACCAAACAAACAAACAAAAACAAACAAACAAAAAAGAAAACCCACAGAAATATTATAAGAATATGTTTTCACTTTAATCCCAGGTGTGGGGTTGTGTGGCTGCTTTGCAACAGCTGACTAGGATCTGCCTTGTGCTCTGGCAGGGGTGTGATTTTGCCAACTGCAGACAGTTTCTGTGACTGCGTGACATTTGGAATTCTGGGGACTTTTCAGAGGATAGATAAATGCTAGAGCCCGAACAGGTAGGTTGCTGGTTGCTGGTTGGATGTTGTTCGTTGTGGTTTGTTACGTAAGAAGAAATCAGCCATCCTGACAGTGAAGATGAAACTTGCCCCCAGCAGCTGGACACCCCTAATCAGCAGGAAGCAGTCTAAGAGCGTTGCCCCCTCTCCTCTCTGTCCCTTCTTTCTCTATATCTGTTGTTAGGGAGTTGAAAGGGAAGAAGAAAAAGGGTGGAGAAGGGTGGAAGAAAGGAAAACCCACAAAGTAACAAACTCTGGCTACAGTCTTCCTGTGTTCTGGTGAATCATGTATCAGCTTGACACAAGCCAGAGTCATCTGAAACGAGGGAACCCCAACTGAGAAAACATCTCCGAAAGATCCAACTGTAAGGCACTTTCCTCTCTTTTTGTGGTTGTTTTTCAAGACAGGATTGGCATTTTAAAATTAGTGGTTGATGGGAAAGGGGCCAGCCCACTGTTGGTGCTGCTATTCCTGGGCTGGCGGGCCTGGGTTCTATAAGAAAGCAGCCATGCCTGGTGAGCCAGTGAGCCGCGCCCTCCATGGCCTCTACACCAGCTCCTGCCTCCAGGTTCCTGCCCGGCTTCAGTTGCTGTTCTGACTTCCCTCTGTGATGGACTGTGATGTGACGTGAAAGCTGGAAATAAACCCTTCCCTCCACAGTTTGCTTTTAGTCATGGTGTTTCTTTTGGATAGTAAATACATTTTCAATTTCTGTACTTCGCACACAGAACGGCTTTGTTGGGAATGCAATCCCACCACTGGCAGAGGAGCACTGTATTCTCAGCAACTCCACAGCGCAACAGAAAGGACTCAGAATCCCTCTGGACACACAGGTCTTTCGTGTTTTCTCTCATACCCTCCAGTCATGGTCAGTGCAAGAATCATGGATGCTGGCTGCTAACAGGCCATTGGCACCTACTGTACTCCTTCAACAAGCCCGGCCCAGGAGCTCTGGGACCCGCTTCTTTGATAAGGAAACAGGTGGTGGGGGGAAAAGGAGCCTCAAGTCCACTGCCTGGAAGTGCTGACTCTGGGAGAATGGTTTTATGCTTCCCCATCTTTCAAAAAATCTAATAATCTGAGTGGCTATGCAGCTATGGAAGCCCCAGCCCCAACACACACACACACACACACACACACACACACACACGTACACACACACACACACACACACACACACACACTCCAGCTTGTGTTAAGAGGCCATACAACCCTCCTCTATCTAAGTGTCTCATGGATCCTCCCTGAGCTGTGTGGCCATCTGTCCTGACTTTTGCTCCAGTTGACAGAGGCCTGATCACACTGGCTGTCTCTTTCTCATGGCTGCACCTAATTGAGAACTGACATAACTGAAGCTGGGTAGGGCCGGAACTGACAGAACCCTTGGCCCACTGAGGACCCTGGTCCCACTGTGGGATAAAGCCTTGATGCCCGGCTGCTGTGTCTGGACCTGTAACAAGAACCTAAGGTCGGCTGCTAGCCGCTTTACCAGAAACCTGGGCGGGGGTAGGGGGTGGGGGGAGTTGCAGAAATTAGTAACAGGAATGAATTTATTTAGTTTAGGCCAAAACAGAGGAGGGAAGGCTCCTCAGCTTCTCTCTGCTTTGCCCCTGGAAATGTTACAATTTACCGAAAGGGAACAAGAGCCCGAGATCAGCTTTGAAACCAGGTCTCACAATCTCCTAGGAGACAGGATCCTCTCTGCTTCCTCCACTGCAGGCAGCACAGGAGTTCCTGAAGAAGTTTTGATTTTTTAGGGTCCCTGACACACTGTTACAGACCTGTCACCAGAGCTGAGTTAGCTCCCTTGGGTGCTCCCGGCCAGGGGATGCTACAGCTGGCCCCTGTAGAGAGCTACAAGGTGCCCGCCACCCACAGAAACTTTGACCTAGGATTCTTGAAACACCAGTCTGAGGCTGGCTGGCTGGCCTGGAACCCAAAATGTTGACCAGGCTAGCTTTGAACTCATAGAGAACCTCCTGAGTGCTGGGACAAAAGGTATGAACTACCACACCTGGCTTCTGACATAACTTTTCTTATAGAAAAAACAAACATAATAAAAAAATTAAAACAAACAAACAAACAAAAAACCATAAAAGAGAGTTGGAGGCATGGCTCCAGAACACTGGTTGCTCTTACAGAGGACCCAGGTTAAACTCCAAGAATCCTCATGGTGACATTTCAGGAGACCCAATGCCTTCTTTAGACTTGGGCACAGGCAAAACACTCACACACAAAGAATTATGGAAGGTCTACACAGTGAGTTCCAGGATAACCAAGGCTATGTAGAGAGAACCTGTCTCAAAAAAAAAAAATTTTTTTTTTTTAATTTATGAAAGGTAAACTAAACATGGTAGGTCTCACTTAATCTCAGCCCTGAGGAGGTGGAAGTGGAGATAAGAAGGCAGCGCAAGTGAGACCGTGTGCTAGAGAGGAAAGAAAGAAGAGAGAGGAGGGAGAGGTGGCAGGGGAAGACGTTCTTGTCCCAGCTGAGAAAGAATTCAGAGTTGAGACAAATGGACGAGAGTACCCACTCACGAAAAAGTGCGCACTTCCCAAGAGAAGGGCCCCTCCCCCCCCAGGGTTGTGGGCAGCTCTCCTGGCGGGGAAAGACTTGTTTATGAGTTCAAGCACACAGACACAGGGAGTTCCAGGAGTGCATCTGGGTTTCCTGGAATGAGGTTTTACTTCCTTTTTCTATTCTATCCAGTTTCCTGGATGTGTTGTGGTGTCAGGTACATACACAGTACGTGCAGGCAATCCTGCAAGGCAGATTTGGAATGCCACTGTGACGAGGCAAATGACAGTTGGTGGTCTTCTTGTTTGGCCACATGGATCCTAGTTGCTCCCGGATGGTCTTGTTTTTCTATTTCAGTGGTTGGCCACATGCTGTCCTGCCAGCTAAGCCAAACAGTCAAGCTGCTGTGCAAGGTTGAGATCTAGCTGCCCTCAGAGGGAAAGTTGATTTTTTGTTTTTTGTTTTTGTTTTTGTTTTCTTTCTCACTTCATTTGAGGTGATGCTCAGGAACTGGAGAGATGTAGTTTCAACTAAGGACGACAACAGTTGGGCAGAGAGCACTGCATGCTGGTGGTCAGCACACCCTGGCTTGGACTCGTGGCCTCTAGCAGTGTGAGAGGATGGCTGTTTATGGTACTTTTTCAAGGCAGGCTTCCAGAAAAAGAATAGAAAACCCCAGCACAGGGGTCGGTTGGTCCCTGACAGGGCTTTAGTTCTTTAACCAGCCCCCCTCAGTATGATATTCAGAGCACCAGAAGGCAGAGCTGGGGACAGGACAGCACCTGCCACCACAGCAAGGCAGATCACCGCTGCCCACAGCTGCCCGTGGCACCACAGATAACAGAAGCAGGTGAGCATCAAACTGCTGAGTGGATGAAGTGTTTCTTTCTGGCTGTGTCAAGGAAGAAAGATCACAGTTCTCAGGGACAATGGGCGGGAGACAAGGCATGGCTGGAAAACATACAGCCAAAGAAGAACTCTGTGGAAGTGACATTTAAAGCTGGAGTGTAGCCGGGCAGTGGTGGCACACACCTTTAATCCCAGCACTCTGGGCAGGCAGATCTCTGAGTTCAAGGCCAGCCTGGTCTACAGAGTGAGTCCAGGACAACCAAGGCTACACAGGGAAAGCCTGTCCTGAAAAACCAAACCAAACCAAACCAACAAACAACAACAAACAAACAAAAACCTCTGGAGTGTGCTGGAGACAAACAAGGAAGAACCAAGGCAGGTGGGGTTCGAATGCACACCTGGGGAGGGCGGGTGTCCAGTTTTTGTGTACTAGATAAAAGATGGTACAGTGACATAATTGTAACAGAAGCAGAGACATTTTCAGAGAGGAAATGGCTGGAGCAGAGAGTTCAGTAGCTCAAATACCCCCCACCACTGAACAGAGTTAGGGTTCTCATGTAATAGACATATGTGCATGGTGTGTGATTCTCCCTGGATGCTGTGTCTGTGCATGTCATTGTATAAACAGCCTCATGTATTACAGGTCTCATTACATCTTAATTCTCTATCCAAGGGTGTGAGCTTTAGTAGTATGAATCACAGCTCTCCTGCAGACAATCAGGGCCTGAGCCAGTAGCCAGAACTAACCAGCCTCAGAGGGTCAGGTCCAGCCATGTCGGATGGTGGGAGCATCTGCTCAGTGGTGAGGGTCAGGTCCAGCCATGTCGGATGCTGGGAGCATCTGCTCAGTGGTGAGGATCAGGTCCAGCCATGTCAGATGCTGGGAGCATCTGCTCAGTGGTGAGGATCAGGTCCAGCCATGTCGGATGCTGGAGCATCTGCTCAGTGGTGAGGGTCAGGTCCAGCCATGTCGGATGCTGGAGCATCTGCTCAGTGGAGAGGGTCAGGTCCAGCCATGTCGGATGGTGGGAGCATCTGCTCAGTGGTGAGGGTCAGGTCCAGCCATGTCGGATGCTGGGAGCATCTGCTCAGTGGTGAGCGTTGGGTCCAGTTATGTCAGATGGTAGAGCATCTGCTCAGTGGTAAGTGTCAGGTCCAGCCATGTAGGATGGTGGGAGCATCTGCTCAGTGGTGAGGGTCAGGTCCAGCCACGTCGGATGGTGGGAGCATCTGCTCAGTGGTGAGGGTCAGGTCCAGCCATGTTGGATGCTGGGAGCATCTGCTCAGTGGAAAGGGTCAGGTCCATCCATGTCAGATGGAGGGAGCATCTGCTCATGGTGAGGGTCTGGTCCAGCCATGTCGGATGGTGGACTCAGTGGTGAGGGTCAGGTCCAGCTATGTCGGATGGAGGGAGCATCCGTATACAGGCCCAGGAGTACTGTTCTATCTGAATACATTGGTGTGTGTGTGTGGGGGGGGAGAATCTGTTCAGCCATCCCTCAGGCCCTGGACTTACCTCACTTGGACTTTATTAGTTCTCAAGAGTTAACTGTCCTCCTACACCAGGCACACAGTATGAGGCACATTTCTTTGAAAAACAAAACCATTTCTCCATATACTTTCCCCCAAATCAGGTCTGTTGCTATGTGTCATATATGTGATGTGTGTGTGGTGCGATATACAAAGGGCAGGTGTGTGTATGGGGGGAAGGAATGTATGTGGTAAAATGTGTGCTGCATGTGTGCATGCATGTGTGGTACGGAGGGCTGTGTGTTTATATGTGAGGCATACATCTGTGGTTAGATGAATATACTATGTTCATATGTGGCTTGGTGTATAATGTGTGTGTGAGTGTGTGTGTGTGTGTGAGTGTGAGTGTGTGTGTGTGTGTGAGTGTGAGTGTGTGTGAGTGTGTGTGTGAGTGTGTGTGAGTGTGAGTGTGAGTGTGTGTGTGTGTGAGTGTGTGTGTGTGAGTGTGTGTGTGAGTGTGTGTGTGTGTGTGTGTGAGTGTGAGTGTGTGTGTGTGAGTGTGTGTGTGAGTGTGTGTGTGTGTGAGTGTGAGTGTGAGTGTGTGTGTGTGTGAGTGTGTGTGTGTGTGTGTGTGAGTGTGTGTGTGTGTGTGTGTGTGTGTGTGTGTGTGTGAGTGTGAGTGTGTGTGTGAGTGTGTGTGTGTGTGAGTGTGTGTGTGTGTGTGTGTGTGTGTGTGTGAGTGTGTGTGTGTGAGTGTGTGTGTGTGTGTGAGTGTGTGTGTGTGAGTGTGAGTGTGTGTGTGTGAGTGTGAGTGTGTGTGTGTGAGTGTGTGTGTGTGTGTGAGTGTGAGTGTGAGTGTGTGTGTGAGTGTGTGTGTGTGTGTGTGTGTGTGTGTGAGTGTGGTACGGCACATGTATGTGTTGGGGTACAATGAGGCCCAGAACACACAGTGGCCTTCAAAGGAGTGACCCACTTGCACCTTGCATGAAGTTATGCCCCCTCAGAAGTAGAAATCTGAAAGATTCCCCAGTTTTCCCCATACCTTTCAAAAGTCCTAGCACCTTAAATCATTATCTGCACCAATCAATATGTGGGCCTCATGAAAGACCAGAAGTGGGAAGATTGGGGACCAAGGGACAAACCTTTGGTGCCAAGACCGGCACAGAATGTCTATATTGCACATCTCTGTGGAGAATGGGGTCCAAGCCAGATGGGAGGGCTGGCAGCCCAGTCTGGCAGAGAGCAACGGATTCTGAATGTACTACTGTTTCAGTCAGCAGATCTCACAGACTCAGAAGGGACGTGGCTGTCACTCAGGAGGTGTTGGTTAAGCAGAGTCAGCAGAGCCTTTAGATATTTACAAGACAAGTAAAGACGCTGATGAGGCAGATTTAGACAGCTAAGAATGGTCAAGCGGCAGGACATTGGGGTCCTCCTGTCCTGTGCAGGGCTGGGGTCCTGTCCTGTGCAGGGCTGAGGTCTTGCTCTTCAGTGCAGCACTGCTGCTAGGAGCAGCTGCCTAGCTCCACGCCACTGGCTGACCTCTTACGACTGAACTCTTGCCAAGAGTGAGTAGGCAAAAGGGCATGTGCCATTTGAGATCTGGTTCTCAATCTCCTCTGGCTTTCCACCTCCCCGCTCCTCTGTGAGCCACTCGGATATCTTGAGGTTTTGCAGATGGTAGCTGCTAGGACCCCACACCCTGCAGCAGGCTGGAATTTGTGGGGCACTTAGACTATGCCACCGGGGAAATTGGCACGGAGCTAGCTCAATCTTGAGACTGGCAGGAGTAGGGATCGCTCCCTCCCTCCCTGTTCTGTGCCTGCATGCCTCCAGCCATGTAGTCCTGCGACCCTCCCCCCCACCCCAGTTCTCAAGGTGGTCAGGTAGCCTGGCACCTGGAATTCTTCCCCATGCAAATGAAGCATCCCCAGCACCTCAGGCCAAGTGAGTCATGTACAGTCACCCCGAAAGCCTCTACCGACTTCCCCAAGGTTTATGCAGCCCTCATTCCTCCCACCACAGAGAGCTGCTGTACCGCTGGGAGAGCTGTGATGCTAACAGCGCTGTCACACTCCAAGGGCTGTTTCAGAGAAGGTTTTCTCCCTCCAGGGACTCACCACTGGGCTGGGATCCTCAAACCCACCCACTTGGCTAAGCTTTGTTCCTTCCTGTCCAGTGCCTGCAGGTTCTGGTGCCTGGACGCTCTAAAGAGAAGTTAAGTGGACCCCAGCCTGACAGGAATTCATGGACTGGAGCCTCGCACCCCACCAGAGCCATCTCTCTGGGCCACAAAAGCCAACATTTTAAATCTCAGGATGACCAGCAATGGAGGCACGAGCAGAGTGCAAGGTGTTAGTGCAGCTAAGGAGTCACAAACGCTAATGCAGTAAACGCTCAGAGGGGAGCTGATGGTTGTATTTAAAGACTAACAGAAAACAAGCTATTTCCTGGAAACAGTTATTTCCTGACATGGAAGTTGATCACTAATGGTGTGGACACTGGTCATACTTGATGCTCCCAGTGTTCAGCTCAGCCTGTTTGTGACTTTACTGTGGTGGGGAGTTCTGCCCAATGCACTTGACAAAACCCCTCTGGCCTTTTCTAGTGGAAAGGACTTGCCTTTACCCTCGAGAAGTGATGTCACCGGTGTAGCCTGCCTCCTCTTTCCAGTGCAGTGGCACCAACAATTCTCATCTGCAACCCGCCCTTCTCAATATGCCTGTGAAAGGGCATTCCTTTCTTAGAATCCAGTCCCCTGATTCTGGGGGCAGGGGATGCCTCAGGAATCCCAGACAGGCTCTTCAATGTCTGTGGAAAGGGTGCCCTAGGGAAACTCTAAAAACACTGCTAGCAAGCCACCCAACTTTTCAGCTTCCCCTTCCAAGCCAAGCCAGGTGACTTCCTGCTGTCTGAGTCCTGGTGACAGAGCTCAGGGGAAACTGTCTGCCAGGAGTAACAACTCCTCAGACTGGGGAGTCTTAGGTTCAAGTGTGCCAAGCTAGGTTGTCTATTACAGTCACAGGTTGGGAAATGTACATTCAGCAGGTCCTGGGGTAGCTCAGGGACCTGAGAGACTCTAGATATCAGGCCTGCCTTGGAACATGCAGAAGCTACAGGGCAGCCTCCAAAAACACAGTGGAGCAAGTTGGGGCCATGGCTCTGCCATCTTCACTGTATGATCTTGAACAAGGCCCCGTATGTGGTACAGTGGAGCCTGGCACACAGGCCACAGCGACAGACAGACATCCCTGCTGCTGCCATCAGCAGGGCTCACAGCCCACAGCATCTTGACACTAAGGGCTGACTGAACGAGCTGTGCTCTTCCAGAGGCCAAACAAAAACTGGAATTGAGCTGAGAGTGTGGGGTCAGGAAGGCAGGTCATAGGTGCTGAGGCCGCCCTTGTCCCTGGGGCCTCCTATGTCCCCTCCTGCTTTTCTTCTCCAAGAACGCAGACAGGGAAGTCATTGCCTCAGACTTGGATCTGAGGCTTTTGTCTTAGGCCTGTGCTGTCCTCGGCTGTCCTGTCAGGGTCATCCCCACCCACTACACTCCACAGGGACAAGCTACTAGTCCACTGTGGACCAGCTCAGATTCCATTTTACAAACTTGTTAGCCTGGATAGAAGCCTTTGGCCTCCCAAGAAGCAAGGAGCTGCCCCCTGCTTGCTCTTCTCGCTGGCCTTCCAGGAGCTCCAGGGCGCGACTGACTCCCACTCAGCGTACACGCTTCTGCAGAAGGCCCTCCAAGTGGGACATCTGTGCAGTGGAGAGTTCGATACTGCTCACCATCCTGTTGCGGTCTCAAGCTGGTGGCGACATATGGGAACATGTCTTGACATGGGCTAAGGGCAGTCTGTCTGATCTCACCTACAATCCTGACTGCGGGCAGATGGGCAGGAGTGCCTTCTACAGCATCACAAGGCTAGCCCACAAGAAGCCCCTTCCCTACAGCATCATAAGGCTAGCCCACAAGAAGCCCCCTTCCTATTCAGACCTAGTATCTAGGCCGATGCTGACTTCAAGTGCTGCTGTGACTCTCTGGATTCAGTTCCACACACAGGAGGGAGCATTCCCTAACTGTACCCACATTCCCAGAGGGCAGGACACCTGACCCAGATGACAAAGTCACGCAAGGTGCCAGGCTCCTAATTCATGTGCACCTTCACAGTATCATACTGTTATTTTCCCTCATTCACTCAATAGCCCAGGAGGCTTCAGACATAACGTTTTCCTGCTTAGGATTAAAAGTATGCACCACCACACTGGGCTGACATTTTCTCTATTACTGAAACACTTGATTGCAAAAAAAGAAAAAAAGAAAAAGGAAATCATAAACTGAAGGAAAAACCCTCTTCATGTGATTGGTAGAGCTAGAGAGATAGCTCAGTAGTTAAAAGAACTTGCTGCTCCTATGGAGGACTGAGGTTCAGTTCCCAGCACCCATATAGCATAGCTCACAGTCTCCTGTATCTCTAGTTCCAAGGGATCCAATGTACTCTTCCGGCTTCTGCAGCCACCTGCATGCACATGGTATACATGCGGACAAGCTGGTGCATGAGCACATGCGCGCGCGCGTGCGCGCGCGCGCGCGCGCACACACACACAAACACGTAAATAAAAGTGTTAAACCACGGTCATGCTTCTCTGACACCCAGTGCTCAGGAGGCTGAAGCGGGAATATCAGCTTGGCTGTCCAGTGAGGCTGACCAGGGCAAAGGGTTAGCGTCACATTGCCGGGGTAGCTTGCTTTTAGTTATGAGAAAAATTCCATGTCACAATCTTAGAAACTGTTGTGGGTTGACTGCCTTTCCTCCACCGACTGGATGCTCACGTTTGTAATGACCTGTTCTCTGAAGGAGTGAATTCTGGCTGGGATGAGGAATGCCTGGGCAGTTTACCACCTCACTTACTGTTTGGTTCTTGGAGTCAGTTTCATTTTCTTTGGCAGATGTTCACTCTGACACGATCCATTTTGGGCACAATTTTCCTTGCAACAAATTCTCTTCATCCACTTCCCCAACACAAATAACCTTCATCCACTGGAGCCTGAATCTCCCAGAGCTAGCAACAACCTTCACCCTAGCCCTACAGAACCAGGCCCAGGCTCTTGGCCTTGCCAACCATCAGCCCGGCAGAGTAGGCACCACTGCTGTGGTTTCCCAAACCTGGAGACTGGCTGCTGGGAGACTGGCATCTCGTCATGTTGTCACACTTCGGTCAAGGCGGGCATTTAGGTAAAGGCCTGGTAACACCGCAGGGGAGCACTGAGAAGCCAGGTGTGAGTTTATACCCTGCCGCTTCCGCACATTAGTGTTGAACACTGGGCAAATTACTGAGCCTCCAAGCCTGGGTTTCTTCATATTCATGAAAATAATTCCTAGCCTCCAGGGTTTGGGTGGGAACGAACCCAGATAATGAGTTTCTGACTCAGATCACACCCCACCCCACGCACTCACCCACAGGGAGCAATCTTCTGTCCGGTTGTTTTTCTTATCTACTGTCTCCTAGGAAGTAAGTACTAGTGAGCTTGTGCTTCAAGTTTCATCCTCTGGGAGAGAATGCTCTCCAACGCCCAGTGTGTCATCCCAGCAGCCTACAGACTTTACTGGTCCACTGCCTAGGGCAGACAACGCCCCGCTAAGACATCCTACCCTTAGCTCATCAAGGCCAATGAGCTCATTCCAGGAGAACATGAAACAGCAAAAAAAGCCCCCACCTCACCTCCACGTGTTTCCTGTGTGTCATGGGACTGTCATCTGTGTCAGCTTGGGGAATCTCAAAACACCTCCAGAGCTGTGGCCTGTCTTCCCTTCTGGCCCCAATCTCTCCCAACCGTACTTCCTCAGGGTATTGGGCCACGCTCATCCCAGGTAAGATGAAAATGAAGGACGAAGGACTAGGTAGAAATTATGGTTCATAACATTTATGAACACAATGGTTTTCAAAGAGGATCAATGGTAGATTTTCTTTGAGACAGAGTCTCGCATTGCCAAGGATGGCTTTAAACTCGTGATCCTCACGCGTCAGCCTCTCACATTTGGGATTACAAGTGTATACTACCAGTTTCTTTGGCAGAGTTACTTTGCTTTTTTTTTTGTGTTGGGGATAGAACCTAGGTCCTTGCAATGCTAGGCTCCTATTCTTACCACCGAGCCACGTCCTCAGCGGCCTCACTTGTAAACATATAAAACCCTGCATGACAGCTCCGATCAAGTTGGCATCTCTACGCATGGAGCCCTGTGCATGAGCCTCCCTTGCTCGTGGGCCGACATGAGCACTGTCTGAATGGAGTGTGGGTTCAGGGTGATGGGCCACAGGCACTCCTGTGTGGTGGCAGAGCCAGGGCCTGTGATGTGGAGGACGTTGGTCTGCTCTCAATCAACCCTTACTGGAATAAACGGCTGCTCTAAGACCACAGCTATGACTCCAATTGATATATGTTTATGAGAGAGGAAGTCACATGACAGCCACCTCTGGGGGACACCGGGTTACAACACAGAGCTTGGGTGTCCTGAGACGGCTGGTTTCTTCTCCCCAGCCCTCCGCTAAGTATGAAGCCCTTGCTCAGGCCATGTCTGCGAGAGTGTTTTACCAACGACCCACATAAAGTCAGCTCTGGCGAACTTGCTGGTGGTCTGGGGCCACGCCTGCTACAGTGGTGTCTCTATCAGGGGGCCGTGTGAGCTATCTGGGCTGTAACTGGGCTCCGGGGGGGTGAGCAGCTCCGAACACAGTTCCACTCACCACAGAGCACATTGCATGCTGAACCAGAGGCTAAGGTGCAGTCCTGTTCAGGCTCAGAAGTGGAAGCCGATCCCAGAGCAGCATCAGACTCAAGACCAGGCAGGACTGGACGAGACCTGTGTGACACAGCTGAAGGGTGCTGGAGACATATGCAGAACAGTCTGTAGAGATGCCAGTTCCGTAGTGGACAGTTTTACCTATCCTATAAGCCAGAGCCCAGCCGGCACCATCCACACACATGGCCACTGTGCGGCCCTGAGCCTGAGTGGCTCCTTTAGCTCCCGTGACTCCCGAGAAGTCCCTGAGACTCGCTGAGACAGCACCATGGTAGGTGCAGAAGCTCCTGGCCGCCTGCCAGCCTGCCTGCTTGTCTCCCTCTTGCTCCCACCCAGCAGCAACTCTGGTGGCCTCACACCCTGAGTGGGAGTGGAGGGATGGGGCAACTGAGTGAATCTGCTCTCCTCATTCCTCCCTGTCCACATCCGTTTTCACCTAGTCCAGGCCTCAGTACACGGGCCCTGCTGGCTCCAACTGGTCCTGGCACAAAGGCCAATGTCCCTGATGCGCTAACATGGCTTTCCTTGATCTTGGAAGAGAAGGGGGGTCCTCGAAGTCCTGGTCACTCCTGCACCAGAAAATTGATGAGGGCAGTTCTCGGGGAGAGGAAGGCTTTCTTGATGCTTCTCCCCTGCAGCAGCCTGGTGCCCAGCTCACTCTGGAGAACAAACTCATAGACTCGGTCCTGGTCCCGGGCAACGTGTTGGGGCACAGAGATCTGGCCACAGGCCTTGTTGTTGACCTGAGGAGAGAAAGAACAGAGAGAATAAGGAGAGCCCGCAGGGAGGCAGCTGCGAGGGCGCTCAGACTCCTGAGCCAAGTATTTGTTCTAAACACGGGCTCCTGTGGTCCAGGTTTGGCACAGGAACAATAGGGGCAGCCATGCTGGCCAGCTTTCAGGAGATTTGCTATTTCTCAGCCTTCAGGGTAGATGTCGGCACTTTCCACAATACATTTCCCTTTTGTTTATTCTTTTGTGCTTTTCTGTCTCTCTGGACTTTAAGTTCCATGAAGATAGGACCCCTGTTGTCCCACTGGATTTTCGTTTTTGTTGAGACTTATCGTGCAGCCCTGGCTAGCATCACCCTTACAGTGGTCCTCCTGCCTCAGATTCTCAAGTTCTGCCTGGCCTGGAGTCAGGACAGGACACGGGGAAGCTCGGTCACTTCTTTCAGTTGTTTCCTTCCCTGAGAACGACACAGCATAAGACAAGGACAATCACATTCGAATGTGAGCGACCTGGTTCCCACCCCACCTGCCACCCAGAGGGTCAGGTAAAAGCCTATCCTGGTCTCGTCACCTTCTAAACATGAGCCATTGACAGATAGTCTGTGTCTCGTATTAAACAAATGGAATCTGCATAAAGGGGACCTTCAGGGATCTAGTTTTCGCATAGAAGGTTTAAGGGAAAAACAAAAAATAATAAACTACTCTTCCTGGGCCTGGTGCCACAGGTCTGTATTTCCATATTATCTTGGGGGCTGAGGCAAGAGGATCAAAGTTCTGGGCTAGCCTGGGCTACACAGACCAAGCTCAAGGTCAGTTTGGACAACTTATTGAGACCCCGTCTTAAGGTAAACAGTAAGAAGGCTGGGAATGCAGCTTAGCAGGGTACTACTTGCCTAGAATGCACTAGGCTTGAGGTTCAACCTCAGAAGCTAAAAACAAAGCAAAACAAACATTTGAACCTTGAACATGGCACGATGGTGCATGCCTTTAATGCCAGCACTCGGGAGGCAGAGGCAGGAAGATCTCCATGAGTTGGGGGCCAGCCTGGTCGACAGAGCAAATTCCAGTACAGTCAGGGCTACACAGAGAAACTTTGTCTTAAAAGACAACAAGCAAACAAACAAAAATGGAACCTTTAACTCCCCCCCCCTGTATTATTACTCTTATATATTAAAAATGGTATAGTTTACCAAAACAAACAAATGGGAAGAAAAGAGTTTTATGTAGCTTTACTGAAATGTGTTTGACAGAAGCATTAAAAAAAAACTCCTTCATGTGAGTGGGTAGTTTGCTTGCATGTATTATCTGTGTACCACACACATGCTTGGTGCCAGTGGAGGTCAGAAGAGGACGCCAGAGTCCCTGGAACTATAGTTACAGATAGTTGTGAGCCACCATGTGGGTGCTGGGTACCAAGCTCAGGTCCTCTGGAAGAATACCCAGTGCTCTTAACCACTGAGACAGCTCTCCAGCCCCAAAGAGGCATTCTTTACTGTCTTCTTCTCTGTGTCTCCCCACTGTGCGCCCCTAAAGGTACCCAGGTGCTCCTGAATGCAGCTGACCACCCTGGAGACATTAAGGCAGGCTGGGCTGGTGTTACCCTCTCCAGCCCTCCAAGGCTCTGAGAGCTGAAGCTGGCGAGCTTCCGGGATATACTGAAGGCATGGAGAAAGGAAGTCTTGGGTTCTCTGTAAACTCAGTTATGGTATGTAAATATGTTCTTGTTTTAACCCCAAGTGTGGAATTTTAGTTTGGGTTTATTTCATCCACAGCTGATAACTGTCTCATGTGGGGCCAGATGGTAAAGACCTGCCTTGTGTGGCATGGAGAGGGGTGTGGTCTAGGAGAGCGCAGAGAGCGTGGGTGTGGCTTGCGGTGGTGGCATGAGGCTTGGAGCAATTGGGAGAGACCAGAGACTATTGTGGCAGATGGAGAGAAACATTTCAACTCAGCAGAAGCGACTGCTTGCTGTGTTTGCTGTTGACAGAGATTGGTGTTGCCTCAAAAGAACCCATTGACCCTAAACAGCCTGGAGAAGGGGCCTGCGCCCCCCCCCTAACATTCTTTCTCATACCCAGGGTTGGTGGAAGGGAGGTAGAGGCATCAACACCCAAAACAAAATAAAGATTAAAAAATAAGGATCAACAATCCCAGGCCTCTGTATTGTGGGCTTGGTCAAGAGCAAGGGCTAGCTGGGGGCTGGGTTGATGGGTCACTGGTAGGAGAGCAGCAGTCTGCACACCACAGTCTGGCCCTGTGGCTGTGGGTGGCACTTACCAGAACAGCCATCTGCACCATGTCGGGCTGCTGAAGGAACTCTGAGTCCACAGTGGGCCAGGCCTGAAGCATCACACCAGCATCCCAGGCATAATGGTCACAGAGCTTGCTTGGTACCAGCGCGAGGCCTGCAACACCAAGGCACAGAAGGTCAGACCACTCTGAACACGCAGGGGTGTTAATGACAGGGTCCAAGGCTCTGCCCTTGCGTAGAGCCTTTTGAGGAGGCTAGCAATGCCATGGATGCCTTTTTCCATGAAGCTGAAGACTGGACACTCTGAGTAGTTCTGGTGCCCTTTACTTTGTTGGATTCTTCCAATATCAAGGATTTTTTGTAAATTTTAAAACTTCTTCCTATCTGACACTCTTATGACTGTACAGCTGACCAGTAGGGTAGGAATGAAGACTGTTGAGGGCCTGAGGACCAAGGGGCGTACTGGTGTAGCGAGAAGAGCTGACCTCTTCCCACAGCTGGTCTGTGAGCCCAGGTTTCAAGCAACGTGCAGAGATGTGAGGACAGACGGACGGACATGGTGCTCTGAAGTGAGTGGAAAGTAAGGCTGTCCATGTCCTGGGTTACCCCTTTGCTGGGGAAGGAAGAAATGTCTTCCTGAGAACCGGCCCCACGTGAAGCTGTCCCCACAGCTTCTCCTGCCATGAGTATCCGTGGTCTGAAAATCGCGTGCCCAGCTCTTTGTACATAGAGTGCACTGGACAGAAGGATGCTCTCAGCCCCTGGGAACTTGGCACTCTCCCCCTACTACACATTCGTGCCTCAATGGCTCCCGCTCATGAATGGACCCTTGGTTCGCAGTGGGCCTCGAGAAAGGGGTAAAGTATAAACCCTTTCCAGTGTTCCCCCCTAGACTGCTGGGACTTCTCTTTCCTTTTAGGGCTAGGAATTGAACCCAGAGCCTCAAGCATGCTAAGTACAGGCTGAGATAACTTGCTGGTTCTTTAAATAGTCTCTTCTGCTTAGTAAGTGGAAGCAGAGCACCTAAGGCTGCTCATCCCACAGGATCTGCTGTGTCAGAAGTAGCACTTCCTGTCCAGAAAAGAGATGATTTGGGAGTTGGCTCACTGGACACTGCAGGCTACCACTGACCTACACTAGCAGCTCTTTCATAACTTGAAAAGATATTTAAATATAGAGTTTTTCCATACTGTGAAACCAGTTCAATAATTTTCTTCTGGTTTCTTTGAAAGTTTTCATCTTTTCCCCACTTAATTTTCAAATTTAGTAGTGATTCATTTTGTCTATAAGAAAATTATCTTCAAAAACACAAGTAAATTTTCCAAACCCAGTTTGTTGCACAAAGCTTCCTTTCCCCATTGACTTGTGGCTTTTCCTTCAAAGTATTACTATGCTGGGATCGCTCTGGGGCCAGAGATTCCAAGTGCTCGTGTGCAAGGGGCAGAGACCTTGAGCCACAGTGTGAATCAATACAAACGAGACATTGACTTAGAAAACAAAATGCAGGGACACAGCTCATTGAGAATGTTTTTAGCATGAACACTATCCTGGGTCTGACACCAGCACTGCAAACACACACAAAAACGAACAAGTGTGCACACGTGTGCACACACATACAGGATCGTGTGCACACACATACAGGATCGGCCCTTTTGAACATGTGTTAGTCATGGCTGGCTTACGCCCACCACAAGCTCCCCTTCTTCTCACAGCCTGAAACTAACAGCCCTTAGGTAGAGTCAGGGTTACTTAGGCCACTGAGTAGTGTGAAGCATTTTATTCTACTGGCTCCTGTGCTGGTGCCATATTCATTTGCTGCAGCTTTTAAAGTTTTTCTATTTGATACCCAGTTAGTGGGAGGGAAGTGAAGCCTCCTCAGGGCCTGGGCACAAGACCTGACCTCCTCCTGGTGCCCAGCTGGTCCTGGCCTGAGCTGTTGCACTTCTCAGTGAGCTCACTGGCTTTTTGGCAAACACAAAAAAGATTCCAGCTTCTTCCTTCTCTACAAGTGGAGGTCACAGAAAGCAGACAATCATGTCTGTATTTGCTGAGCTGGTAGTGGCTTGTCCTGTGACCCAGATGTATTGAGAAGGGTTCCAAAACCTCTGTATGGAAGTCACACAGGATGCCTAGGAGATGAAAGAACCTTGGGTGAAAATGTTCTGCACAGAAGCGGCTATAAACTCCACTGAAAAAACAAGGAAGCTCAGACCTCCTGGAGTAATCAGGATGCTTATTTACAGGTATGGGCCTAGCCACGCTTTCCCTGGATGGTGGTCGAGCTCGGCTGCAGGGGTGGAGCCTAGTACCCTGCATATGTGCAGGTTCTGCCACTTTGCTCTATTAAGTGAAAATAACCAACACGCTCATGGCAAATACAAAGGTGGCCAAGGCGACAGGTCACATGGGGCTGGACTGAATGCAGGAGGTAAGTGACAGCTCTGGCATACAGGACTGTCATGCAGGGCAAGCTGCACCCCTTGCATCCCCACTTCCTGCAGAAGACAAAAACACACCTCCCAACTCCCGCCCTGAGCACAGGCTGCCAGGCTGGCTTGGTGGCCCGCGCTGAATGCTGGGGGTCAGGAGTGGAGGGCAGAGTTTCTGTGCATGGCAGTCCTCTCCTGGGGGCACAGTTTCTGTGCATGGCAGTCCTCTCTGGGGGCATTTGGGCCTCATCTCCCATCCTTGTTTATGCTCGCTGATCCCACTGAGTAGGCCTGGTCTGTGCTGATGCTGTTTGTAGCAGTTCTGGCAATTCCAAGAGAATGAACAGGAAGCAAGGCCATTGCACACTGACCTTTCCCAGAGAAATGAATTTGCTCAAGTGCTTTTGAAATAACAACATCCACACGGCATAAATATACCATTAGAAGGTGGGGCGTGGCTCGGTGGCAGAGCATGTGCTTGGCATGAAGGAAGCTGGTCTCAGTTTCTAACCCCAGAAACTAACAACAAACAAAACCCGTCAGTGCAGCCGGCAGTAGGTACTTTGTGGGTTCTTCTTTCTTCCCTCTTCTTCACCCCTTTTCTTCCACCCTTCCAACCCCCCAACACTAGATAAGAGAGAAAAAAGGACAGAGAGGGAAGGAAAGAGACCCCTGAATAAAGTCGGGGGTCAGGAAGGGGCGACACTACTGTTAGACTGCTTCCTGCTGTTTAGGGGTGTTGAGCTCCTTGGGGCAAGTTTGATCTTCAGAATTAGCATATCTAATTTCTTGTTTCTTCTTTGCACACAATAACAACTTAACAAACCCTGATCAATAGCAACCAACCAGAAATACCACCCCCACCACCCCCTTTCAGGGCCCTAGCATTCATATACCCTCTAAAAAGTCCCCAGAATTCCAAAGGTCATACAATCACAAAAACTATCTGCAGCAGGCAAAATCACGTCCCTGCTAGAACACGAGGCAAATCTTAGTCAGCTGCTGCAAAACAGCCCCAAATCCCCACACCTGGAATTAAAGCGAAAATAAATTCTTATAATATTTCTGTGCTTTTAAAAAAACAAAAATTGCAAAATTCTCATCACACATCAGAGGGCCTGGTGGGATGGAGATTCTGTTTAGATGATCATTTGGAAGTAACTTTGAACACCAAAACAGATAAAATCTTAACTTAGCTCATGCGTTCAAGGTGAAGACAGGTTAGGAAGGAGTGGGTAGAGGTGCCTGTCAAGCAAGCTTGTTGCTCTGAGTGTGGATGCCAGAACCATGTATGGCCACAGCAGACTAAGCACCTATAGTCCACGAGAGTTGCTATGGAGAGACAGAAGGTGGAGACAGGAGCATCTGTATTAGCTCTTGGGCCAGCTCAAGACAAGTAGAAGCCGGGCGTGGTGGCGCACGCCTTTAATCCCAGCACTCGGGAGGCAGAGGCAGGTGGATCTCTGTGAGTTCAAGGCCAGCCTGGTCTACAAAGTGAGTCCAGGACAGCCAAGGTTACACAGAAACTGTCTCAAAAAACCAAAAACAAACAAACAAACAAAAACAACCCAAAAAACAAAAAATAAAAACAAGTAGAAAGGTGAGAACTAATACCCGAAGGTTGTCCTCTGACCGCTACACACAAGCCTGGCACACACATGCCTGTACCCACACCCACACCAAAGCATCCGTGCACCCCCACACACACCGGCAGCGAGCAGCTGAAGCCGAGGTATAAAGAGCCCTCTGACAGACATTTACTGAGCTACAGATAACCAGCGAAGAGGCTTGGGAAAATGCTATTTAGTAACTAGTTAGGCAAGGACCCTCCAACATACCTGCCCAGAGCTCTGAGATCACATGAGGGGCCAGGGGGGCAGCCATCACCAGCAGGGCACACAGGGCATCCTCAAACTCGGGGCTGTGGAGAACCACTCTCTGAGAGGCTTGCTGAGAAAGAGGAAGGAACATTTAAGACAAAATTGGCAGAGGTAAGACAGGCCATGAGCGAAGCAGACGCCAAAGGCTCAGCAGGTGGGAGAAACACTTCACCATCTCTTTCCTCAGGTCAAAAGACTCCCCACAGAAGCACACACTCGGCGCTCACAACTGCCCTTCAAGTGCAGGATCGGTACCCCGCCCGACAGATGAAGAAGCTAAGCCTCAGCGAAGAGGAGAATCTGCTCTGGGAATAGGTTGGACGTGTCGGCACTCGGCGAGGATTGCTATGTGCTGTGGCCCAGGGGAATGCAGAGAACTATCTCCTGAGGCCTCCACTGTGGGACTCCTGGATGTGGGTCACCTCTACTCACCAACTACTGACAGAGTATTTCTTGTCAAGAAAAACTAGAGTCATATGCAGCAAAAAGAGGAACGGCACTGACAATGGCAGCCCTTTTTGTCAGCGGAGCAGCTCTGCTCCATCTAGTTAAGCAAAATACCAGCACCAGTGGTGCCAAGGAAACATCTTGACATATTCAGGAACTAGGGCAGAACAGAGAGGCCTAGGCCTGGCCCCGGCTTTGCGACTAGTCAGAATGGTGTCTAACCTTCCGGGCCTCCACGGCCTCTTATAAGAGACTGGACACTAGGAGGATGATCGTAGAGGATGATCAGACATTGGAGGCCAGCCTGGGCTACACAGTAAGACTCTGCCTCAGAAAAAGCAAATGGCTTTGCTCAGATGACCTTTAAGCCTTGAAGTAGTAGACAGGGTTGTGACCATGGAAGGCGTGTTCCCACCGCTTTTGCCCTCTCTCCTCAGCTCCTGAGTGAGGCCCAGCCGCTTACCCAGAGGGCACCGCTGAGTGAGGCCCAGCCGCTTACCCAGAGGGCACCGCTGAGTGAGGCCCAGCCGCTTACCCAGAGGGCACCGCTGAGTGAGGCCCAGCCGCTTACCCAGAGGGCACCGCTGAGTGAGGCCCAGCCGCTTACCCAGAGGGCACCGCTGAGTGAGGCCCAGCTGCTAACCCAGAGGGCACCGCTGAGTGAGGCCCAGCAACTTACCAAGAGGGCACCGCTGAGTCCCATCAGCTGAGAGACTGCAGAATTCAGTGCAAAGTCCTCAGTGAAATGTGTAGTCACCTGTTGGTAAAAATTGTTTTTGTTTTTTTTTTTTTAACTCACTTTCTTCAAAAATTCCTTTTAGCTTTCCAGAAGAAAAGGGAATGATAATAAACCAAATAACAAACAAAAAACAAAACAAGACATAACAAAAGATACTTATAAATATATTCACTGCCTTGAATAATAACTAGATTTCATGAGCACAAAGACTTTTAAATTTAAAGTCAATGGTGTTTCCACTACTTAAGACTGCTTCTTGGCTGGAGAGATGGCTCAGAGGTTAAGGGCACTGGCTGCTCTTCAAAGGTCCTGAGTTCAATTCCCAGCAACCACATATATAGTGAGATCTGGTGCCCTCTTCTGGTGGGCAGAACACTGTACACATAATAAATACATCTTTTAAAAAAAGTGCTTTTTCCACATCCCTGAGACAATGTCATTTCTCACAACAGATGCTTAAGAAAACAGTGCATGCCTTTAATCCTAATACTTGAGAGGCAGAGGCAGGAGGATCTCTGTGAGTTTGAGGCTAGCCTGGTTTATAAAGTGAGTCTAGGAAAGCTAGGACTACACAGAGAAACCCTGTCTTGAACTCCGCCCCCGACCCCCCCCCCCCCCCCCCCAAAAAAAAACAAAAAATAAAAAATAAAAAGAAAGAAAGAAAACAATGCCAATGCTTGACCGGGAGGTGGGAGCTGCTGACAGACAGACATGAGAGGCCTGTGGCACGCGAAGTGCTCACCTAGCGCGAGTGAGGCCTGCGCTCAATCCACACCACTGGGACAAAGAAAGAAAGAAAGAAAGGAAGGAAGGAAGGAAGGAAGGAAGGAAGGAAGGGACACATCTTTAAGGCACCATGAGTTTACAGCTGTTGAAACAACCCGTCAGTTATCTGTTGTGGAGAGAAAATGCTTGGTATGAGAGCAGCCACTTGGCAGCACTCAGATCTCCAGATTCCCCTTGGTGACACCCTCTACACAAAGGGTGCGGATGAAATTGAAGAAATGCCATTAGATGAGCATGCTAGATCCAGAGCCACTCCCTGGGGTCATGACAACAACACAGTAAACAAACCAACCAACCAACTTGCTATGTCATCTGAATTACAGCCCGGGTAAGAAGGGGCCTTGAAGCCTTCGCAGGCTTTAATCAACAAGCTTTCCCTTTTCAGCTCAGGGAACGGAACCCAGGCCCTGGCGCATTTTAAACAAGTGCTCTACCACCAACCTACAGTCAGCCTTGAATTAGCAAGTGAAAAAAAAAAAATCAGCCTAAGAAGAATTTCGGTTATCAGATACCCAGTAAAAATAGCCTCAGACTGAAGAAATCACCCTACAGCAAGTCCTAGGACACTGTACCAAAGGAAGCACACGGCGGAACTGATGAGTATCGGAGGCGTGGAGCCCAGCCTGTGCCCACCCAGGTCCTCATTAGCTGTAGTACTGTCAGCGAGGCATCTGACCTCTCTGGATCTCAGCCTCATCTATAAAATGAGAAGGGATTTTATGGCAGGCTCTGCTTCTTTCAATTCTGCACCCCAGCTAATACAATGTGCACTATCTCATCAGAGACTGAGTAGATAGGATCCACCTGCAGGTCAAGTCCAGAGACAAGGAAATTGATGGCTTCCTGAGGTCTAGGTGGGAGAAGGTGGCAGGATGGGAGGGACAGCCATTTTTTGAGAACATCTCTTTCCTTCGGGGAGTCTAAGTAAACAGCCACAGCAGTGAGAGAAACTAATTAAAGCAACAGGGCCACGTCACAAAGAAAGAAGACCCACTGCGGCCTCGGGCATGAAGACTGCAGGCTCATCCGGCAGAGGTTCTGACCTGGGTGATGACTGAGTTCTTGTACTCCCAGAGGCCTCGGGCCCTGGCTTTCTCCTTGCTGTTCAGCAGCTGAGGCTGGGGGACTGACCCGGAAGTCCTTGCCTCGATGAATCGTGTTGTCAGGGACCACAGCCGCTGTTGCCATCTCAGCACGCCAGGGAGTGCATCAGCTGCATTTTTGGCAACCAAGAGGACAAAGAAAGAGTTCTGGTAAGAGAGGAATGAGAAAAGCCTCATGGTCCTTCCAGAGTCACCCACACTCCTTCCGGTATCCCTGATACTCTGAGCATGGGCAGCAGGGCTGTTCAGCTGTCACCACCTGTCCACGGCACCAGCACACGGCCTCCAGGGTCACCACCTGTCCACGGCACCAGCACACGGCCTCCAGGGTTAGCACCTGCCCATAGGCACCAGCACACGGCCTCCAGGGTCAGCACCTGCCCACAGGCACCAGCACACAGCCTCCCAGGTCAGTGCCTGCCCACGGGCACCAGCACACAGCCTCCCAGGTCAGCACACCTGCTGTGCCTCCTGGGTCAGCACGCTTGCTGTGACAGATATGCCTTGGGGCAACAGTGCTTAAGACAGTCACCAATACTAGCAAAGCTGGGATCTCATAAGGACAGGTAACAGTGGCAGCGGTTGCACAACATGCTTGGCAACAGCCTGGTGGCACAGTGTGAGGTCAGCTAACCAAGTCTAACCATTGTTCTGATCTGAGAAAGCAGAACAGCGCACTTTGTGGTCCTGGGTCACACAGCTGACCAAATACATATGGGTGTAGATGCCTGAACCCTGGCCACTGGGTTGGGTATTCTCAAGAGTGGGGATACAGCAGGGACAGCTGTGTGAAAAGCACACGTGGGGACTTGGGCATGTACAAAGGAGAAAACTGAGCTGGTGCCCACCCTGATGCAAGTCCTGCCTCTGTTACTTAAAGGCAGTTTGTTAGGACTTGGCCTGCCACCAAGTCCAGGTCCACTGCCGTGAGACACAGTGAGAGAGGCAGTCTGCTTTATGCTGAGATAGAGGAGACCCCTCCTACAGACACTGGCTTTCACTTCCCACATCCACATCCAGGCAGATCACAAGGGCAAAATCAAAGTTTCAGAGAAACAAATCTCATGAGGAGAAGGGAAGCTGGCAGGGAGGGGCTGATGGGCCGCACGTGACATCTTGAGGAGGGAGGGCTCTGGTCTACGAAGGCCTCTCATGGAGTGACAAAGAAGACTGGCCTCTTTGTAGTAAGCATAGGGGGCTGCGCTTCAAGTAGACAGTTGTCCAGAGAGCTCACATTTTAGTGGGAAGTGCATATGCAGTGGGACCCTCCCCACCTCCCCCCACCCCCGCTTCCCCCCAAGGAACCCAAGGCCTGTGAACCATGGAGAGCTAGGGTCTGGGAGTGGGGCAGAAGCCTGGACAAGACGACATCTAGAATTCTCCACTGCTGTTCCCAGTTTCCTTTCCCAGCACCTTCCGGGTCCAGGGCAGCCTGTAGAGGAAGCAAGAGGAGGAGGAGGAGGAGGGTGACTCACTCTTCACATCCCACAAGATGTCCTTCTCAGGAGGCGCTGCAAAGAGGATGTACAGCCGGGTCGTGTCAATCCCGTACTGCGCCACCACGTCCTCGGGGTCCACCCCGTTGTGTTTGGACTTGCTCATCTTCTCCCATGTCACCTCTAACCTCTCTCTTGTTTTTGCACAAACAGGAGCAGGACCTAGAAGCCAAAAGAATGCTCAGGGACAGTATGTGACTCTGAGTCGGTCGTCGGCAGGGAGCCAAGAGCTGCTATAGAGTGCCCAGGAAGTGGGCAGGGTGGACGAGACCCCGGAAGATTCCGTGTTCTGAGTCTAAGCTCAGCGATGGGCCGTCAAGTGAAGCCGGACAAGGCAGGGATGTCCAAGCAAACACTATGTTATACAGGACAGGGCTGGGTAAGAGGGGGTGACCACCCAGGAGCAGCCCACAGAGGCCTGTCCAGATCTGTCTTAGACTCTGCACCTAACCAGGGCCCAATAGCAGATGCTGACTTCTCAAGAGTGCCTGGACCTGGCCTTGGTTCTTGCCTGCCGCAGCCGCACTGGGCCCTCCTTACCTGTGAAGTCTATATCCTCCCTCTGCAGACACTGTCCAGATGGAAGGCGGAATGTCTGTCCCTTGATGAGGCCTTGGGCCAGCAGTTTATGGAAAGGTTCCCTGAGGAAATATCATAGAAAAAAAAAGTGTGTGTGTGTGTGTGTGTGTGTGTGTGTGTGTAGCAACTGTGACACAAGGTAACCCAGAAATCCTCACTACAGACCACACCTTGAAGTAAGGTACTTGGGTACAGTGGTAACACTGACTCAGCGGCCGCCAAGTTTAAGCACACATCCCATCTCCACTGACGTGAAGTGGAAAGAGCATTGGGTCAGAGCTGGAAGGCCTGGATCCCACCTACTTCTACCTATGAGCCACAAACGCCACTTACCTGTCTGGGTGTCCAGTTTGCCACCTATAACATGGGAGCACGAGTACATGCCTCAAGGTGTCGACGGGCAGATGGAACCAGTGACTGCGTGAAAACGTGAGAGCCACACAGTGTCGCAGCCCAGAAGGCCCAGCGCAGAGGGGCCTAGCGGGCGTCCTGAAGGCTGGCGGTGTGGAGAGAGCAGACTACTTCCCTGAACACAGGATCTGCTTAGACTCTTCTAAAGTTTTAAATCGGACAAATTGGGCAGGAAAGGGTGATTTCTGTTAAAATCTAAGTGTTATCTACCTGTTCTTCTTGGCCCCACTTCACACCAAGGAGGCAGCTGTCAGCAGCTGGTGTGTTATTAGTTACTTTTCTATTACCACGATGAAACAACATGACCACAGTGACTTAGGAAAGAAATCACTTGCTTTGGGGCTCACGATTCTAGGGGGCTGGGGTCCACGACCATCATGGCGAGGAACATTGTGGCGGGCAGGCATGGCAGGTCCTTGGAAGAGCAGCCAGTGCTCTTAACTGCTGAGCCATCCATTGCTCTGCCGGGTCCCCGACACACCGTCCTTCCTCCTCTGCGGCCCTGGCTAGACCGGAACTGTCTGTGTAGACTAAACTGGCTTTGAACTCACAGAGATCCGTCTGCCTCTGCCCCCTGAGAGCTGAGATTACAGACGTGCACCACCACACTCACCATAATGGTTTATTCTTCTTCTTAAGAAGCACTCAATTTTCTCCCCTATTTTATTTTGCCTTGTAAGAATCTGCCCAGTTCTATTTTGATGAATTTCAGCAAGTGATCCCAGCCCCATCCTATGTAAACGTCTCATGTTGCTCTGAACAACAAGAAGCTTGGTCATTTACCCTGCCCTGGCAGACTATCCAACATCTCAGTTCTGGGGTGATGCGGGGCGGGGTGGACAGGTATCGGGGAGCTTCTACTCAGGGGATCAGACATCCCGAACCCCAACCCAATAGCCACAGACCACTTAGCCTGGCAGGTCAATCCCAGAAGCCTCTGACTTCATGTCAGGGTCATCTGATTTGGATGAGTAGTGACCCAAGAGAGTCCAGCCAAGGTCCCTGTCCAGCAACTGTGGTGAGGAGTAACAGGAGGAGGACATTTTCTAGGAGATTCAAGAGGGTGGACAGCGCAGACAAGACATGAGAGCCATGAGGGCCAGAAACAAAGGATTTCTCACTTTCGTGCATGTCAATCCTATACTGCACCGTAATGTCCTCAGGGCCAGATCTAAATGCATGCTTTTTCTACCTGGGATGCAGCACACCTTCCTGTTTTAAAATCTTTCAGTGAGCATGTGTGTGTTTGTGTGTGCACATATGCGGGGCACACGCATGCATATAGACACACATAAGGTATATAGAGGCAATGGTGAGAGATGGGGCACATTTGCAAAGGTGGAAAAGATCCAGTGCAGTTAACATTCTGATAGAAATGCTGAGTGTCGTGTTTGCGAGGCCCCGTTCAGTGCATCAGATGATGTCACAGGGACAAGTGAGTGTGCTACTGTGTCCAGATACAAGAGGTTCGCTATGTGTGCACGGAAGTGTCAAGGTGACAGGAACCAACTAGCACAACCACTTTTTGCTGAGTAGGTGAAGGGAGAGGTTGCGTCCAGATAACAGCAAATGAAGCAGTGCCCTATAAAGCAGGAATGCTGCCCCTCAGCACCAAGCGGTGCCTCAGTGGCCCACCAGGCTGGTCTGGGCACTCCCAGCTGCATGTTTTTAGCACAAGTTTATCTACCCTGTGTTTATTCAATGTTGTGGTTACTGTCTCCTGTGCCAGCATCTGCTGAACAGGGCGTGAGGTTTTCTCTCACACTGAGCATTGGGTTTAGTCGCACATAAGAGAAACTCAGGGAAGTGGACATGTGCCTCGGTGGCACAATACATGGGCACCACACAAAGCCATGGGCTTATACTCAGCACCTAAAAACATGCCTAGAGTGAGTAAAATCAGCAGCACTAAGACTCAGGGAAACGGGCTGGAGAGATGGCTCAGGGGATAGGAGCACTGACTGCTCTTTCAAAGGTCCCGAGTTCAACTCCCAGCAACTACATGGTAGCTCAAAACCATCTAAAATGAGATCTGGTTCCCTCTTCTGACCTGCAAGAATACTGCATACATAATAAATAAACAGATCTTTAAAAAAAAAAAGACTCAGGGAACTGAGCTGGGCGTGGGACACCTGTAATCCCAGCACTTGGGAGGCAGAGGCGGGTGGATCTCTGTGAGTTTGAGGCCAGCCTGGTCTATAGAGTGAGTCCAGGACAGCCAATGCTACACAGAGAAACCTTGGCTTGAAAAGCCAAAACCAAAACACATACACACACACACACACACACACACACACAGAGAGAGAGAGAGAGAGACAGACAGACAGACAGACAGACAGACAGACAGACACTGGGCATTCGACTACCTACCTGCAATCCCAGCACTTAGAAGGCTGAGGTAGGACGATCCTGATTTTGAGGCAAAGCCTAGACTATATATGAAATTTTCTGACAGAGGGAAAAAAGGCTTAAAGGTAGAGAGTTGAAACCTTGTTATTTATTATTATCATTGGGTTTTGTTTTCGTTTTGTTTTGTTTTGTTTTGTTTTTTGACACAGTCAAGTGGCACACCACTGCCATCTTCTGGGAATGTGTAAATTGCAACTCACCACCCTGACACTGTTCTACCTAAGACTGTAATCAATCTCTCTCTCTCTCTCTCTCTCTCTCTCTCTCTCTCTCTCTCTCTCTCTCTCTCTCTCTCTCACTGTCTTTCTTCCCCTCTCTTCCCTTTCTTCCAGTGTTTAAAGCAAATTGTCAAGTGACAATTAGCACTCACATTGAAAAGTACACTAGTCCTGGGATGGGTACAAGCTGATGAGTCTTCATGACATGGACACCTGTACAAACACAGAGACATAAACAGCACCCAGTGTGGCACCGCCTGCAGGCACTCTGACTCCACTGCCATCTGACTAGCTTGACCACTACGAGAATCATTTACTTTTCTATTTCAAAACTACTTCAAGGAGTTTCTGAGTGAGGGCCTCAGGGTGCCCACATTGCCCTTTCCCTGTAGAGCAGCAGTGTACCAGGACCAGGGCTCTGATAAGGAACATGTCTCCACTTCTGCAAGCTATGCTACTAGATCTCTGAAGTCCTTCTGGACCCCAGCGCCTCCCAGTTACAGTGCGGCAGGTAGGCGCTGTCCCAGGATGATGACTTAGCACAAAGGTGATAAAACCTGCGCTAAGAGCACTGGCTGCCCTTCCAGAGGACCCAGCTTCCAGTCCCAGCACCCAGACAGCAGCTCACTGTCTTTAACTGCAGCTCTAGGGGATCCAATACCTTCTTCTGGTCTCCAGGGCACTGCACATGTGTGGTAAACACACATGCAGGCAAAACATTTTTTAAAATGGCCTGAGTGCCAGTGGCCTGGCTATGCCCCCCCAGGCTCCCCTGAGCCCCAGCAGCACTTCACTTCTGAAGACTTCTCTGGCCCAAACACACATGACAACACAAACTGAACAACTCTGAATCCTGTGAAGGCAGAAATGGTCAACCTCAGCCGGGAAAATGAGAGATGCCTGCAGCCCTTCTAAGAGGAGGGTGGGAAGCACCACGCTGGGCCTCTGTGGCTGGACGGGCCTGACTGTCTGCCTCAGCCTTCTGCTGACACCTTCAGCTGCACCCCTGGGACACCACAGCATAGCTGTGTAGGCAAGAGGACCAGGTTAGACCAGGCTCCTCCACAGAGCCAGAAACTAGAACAACTGATGCCTGCTGACACCGAGGGCTACTTTTGTGCTGTCCCCCAAGGACAGGAAGAAGGGAGAGAGGGAGTAAGCTCAGGAAACTCCAGGCATACATGAACTGGCTGCTCTGGGTGCCATGTCTATGAAAACCGAAGCCCTGGACAGACAGCTGCCCACTCTCCTGACTGGGCCAGGTGGCTGCTGATGTAGAACCCTGAGGAAACCAAGTTGCCGTCTGCCCTCACCAGAATTACCAGGAGCCGCCCTGGGCTGCCTTTTGCAGACTACATCCATAAATGGCCGCTTTTAACACTTGCTATGTAATCGCTGCCAACCTGGGCTGGGTGTGGTGTGCACACCTGTGAACAGTCTCAACACGGAGAGAGGAAGAACAGGAGTTACTGGGACCTGGGTCAGATGGTGAGTTTAGAAAAAACCAAAGAACATAAACAAAATGTCCATGAGACTATGACAGTAACGGGACATAGCTCACAGCCAGCAAATTTGTTTTCACAGATACAAAATGCAAAGTGGACTGAGTAGCATAACCCGAGCGAACCACAAGCATTGTAGCTAATTATCTACTGGGCCCAGTGATATCGGGGTGCTTAGGGTCCTTCCGACGCAGGTTGGGTGTTCCCCACACATCAGGAGCTCTGGGGAAGAAGCAGAAAGCAGTTTCGGCGCTTAGCTATACCCGGAATGTGTTTCACACAGCAGAGCTCTAGCCGCAGAGTGGTGAGGGTGGCGCTCCCAGCACCCTCATTCTAATGAAGCGAAATTTCTGTCTGCTTTACGGAGAAACTCAAAGTTATAGATACATATTTTATTTGTTTGAGACAGGGCCAATCCTCCTATCTTTGCCCTCTAACTAGTGGGGTTCCGGGCATGTACAGAAGTCATATGTTTTTATCTATCAAAAATTTTAAAATAGGAACAGACCTGAAGAGCCAGGTCAGTCTCTGGGACCCACGTGCTGGAAGGAGAGCGAGCAACAACCCTTGCAGCTGTCTTCTGAACCCCACGGGACAGAGTGGCAGGCACAGCCCTGCCACATGTGCACACACAAACTAACTAAACAAATGTAAGAAAAATATTTTACATAGGTTCTCACTATGCAGCTCTGGATGGCCTAGAACTCAGAGATTGCTTGCTTCTGTCCCAAGTGCTGGGAATGAAGTCATGTGCCGCCTGCGGGGGGGCAGTGGGCGGGGAGATACACACACACAGATAGATAGATAGATAGATAGATAGATAGATAGATAGATAGCTGTGTGAGGACGGATCCTTAAGATACACTCCCCTAGGGGTGGAGAGATGGCTCAGAGGTTAAGAGCACCAGCTGCTCTTCCAGAGGTCCTGAGTTCAATTTCCAGCAACCACATGGTGGCTCACAACCATCTATAATGAGATCTGGTGCCCTATTCTGGCCTGCAGGTGTACATGCAGACAGAGCACTGTGTATGTAACAAATAAATAAATCTTTAAAAAAAAACAAGACATACTCCCCTTTCCTCCTAAGAAATAAAGCATCATTCTTTTAAAAATAACAATAATAAATTAGAAAAATAAGTGAATGCTTTAATAAATCATGATATACAATGCAGAAATAAAAGAGAATGAGAAATATGTATGTTCTGATGGAAAAAAAATAAAAATATTCCATTAAATCAAAAAAGTAAAAGACATATGTAATATACGTAACATTTACAAGTGAGTGGTGCATGCCTGTAATCCAAGTCCTTGGGAGACAGAGGCAAGAGGATCAGTTCAGCATCGTCTTCTACTACATAGTAAGTTTAAACATAGCCAACTTTTCCCCTTTCAACAAAAAGGAGATCATTAGGACACATGCATCCTGGGGAAGATAAACCAAATATATTTTGTTCTGGAATATGAAAAGAAACGGACAGAAGGTGGGTATGGGAAGAGAGATGTACACTTTCTGCACAGTGAATGGGCATTTAACAGGATGACCTGGGTCACTTAGCAGCACAGGAACAGGAGACTGCAAATTATTGTCCTAACAGAAAAATAACAAAAAAGGCTAGACATGGTATAAAATACACTATTTAAAATGTGTCAGTGAGCTGGCAAAAAAGAATAAACAACAACAATCCCAATTTTCCCCCAAGTCCCTAAACACTCAGAAAGCACAGCAGATACCCAGCTTCCTCAGCTTCCAGTGTGCTAGGGTTATAGGCACCATCACACCTGGCCTGTTACAGCAGCAGCAGCCGCCGGCTGAGCCCGAAGGCACTTGCCAGCTGAAAGCCCTGTGTTAAGGAGAGCTCGTCTATGGAGGATATTTAGGGCTGAGAAAGGAGCACTCTGTAGTTCACTTGTTTAGTGCACATGAAGCTCTAAGTGTAGTACTCACTATGCTAAGAAATGAAAACGTGGCCAGGAGTGGTGGCGCACGCCTGTAATCCCAGCACTCGGGAGGCAGAGGCAGGCGGATCGCTGTGAGATCCAGGCCAGCCTGGTCTACAAAGTGAGCCAGGACAGCCAAGGCTACACAGAGAGACCCTGTCTCAAAACACCAAATAAATAAATAAATAGATAAATAAATAAAAGAAGTTGAAATGAATTTACTTTTAGAGAAAAGAAAAATACAAGGGTTATCAATAAAGGAAACAGAAAAGGCATACTGAAGGATATATTTCAGCCAAAAAGATTATTTCAGTTGTTAAGATTGGAGAGGAGAGGAGAGGCAGCAAGCACGGGCATCAGCAAATATGGTTCCAGTGCAATACCAAAGAAAGCCACGCTCAGCACTCTGCAGTCTGACAGGCTGAGTCTGACACTGATAAAGAGAACAAGGGTGTGACCACAGCCAGATTCTCCTAAGGAAAACGGACAAGAAGGGGGACTTCCTCAAAGGACGTCAAGATGTGTACACTAAAGACCAGGCTGTAAGTAGTGAGGCGGCACAGCAGACAGCCAGCCACCAGGCACGGAGCACGGGTCCCAAGGAGTGTGACAACTGACAGCGCCGGTGGATGGAATACATTGGTTTATGATGAAAATACCACAGAACAGTGAGGAGAGGGCAGGGCTGTTCAACACGGAACACAGTCATGAAAAGCAACATCCATGGAGAGGAAGGTGTGTGTGTGTGTGTGTATGTGCGTGTGTGTGTGTCTGTGTGTGTGCGTGTGCGTGTGGTGTATGTGTATGTGTGTGTGTGTGTGTGTGTGTGTGTGTGTGTACGTGTGCGCAGTGTTGGGTACTGGATCCAGGGTCCAGCACACACTAGGCAAGAACTCTGCTGAACTCTATCTTCAGCCCCAGTATTAAGTTTTACAATATTAGATTAAGGATTTCTGCTCATCAAAAGACGCCATAAATAAGAGATAAGTCAAGAATAAGGAAGTATTGGCAATACCTACAATGAAAAGGAATTAGCACGGAAAATCCTCAAAGGGCAGAACCCCTGTGCTGCTGTGGCTACACAATCCAAATTCTGCAATGAAAATTCCAGTCCACACAATGACATCGCTCAGCAATGAAACAGAAAGGTGTGTCAACCATGCTAAAGCTCAAAACATGTTGGGTGAGGAACACTGTAGAATATGTACAATGTAGTTGTAAACACAGAAGGATTAATGCAGGAAACCCAAACCACATGTGTGTTCTGAAGCACACAGAGAAATGCAAGATGGCTCTGCAGACAAAGATGGCTTCCACATGAGCCTCATGACATGCGTTTGGTCCCCGGAACCTAAAGGTGGGAAAAGAAACTGATTCCGAAAAGTTGCCCTCCACAGGCAGGCTGTGATGCATGCGCGCGCGTGCGCACACACACACACACACACACACACAAACACACAAACACACATCACTAATAAATCAGAGTGACAAACTTACAAAGAAAACAGGTAAAGTTTCCTCGGGGAGCTGTCTGTGGAGGCATGGAGCTGTCTGTCTGTGGAGGATGGAGCTGTTTGTCTGTGGAGGGATGGAGCTGTCTGTCTGTGGAGGGATGGAGCTGTCTGTGGAGGGATGGAGCTGTCTGTGAAGGATGGAGCTGTCTGGAGGAATGGAGCTGTCATCTGTGGAGGGATGGAGCTGTAGTCTGTGCAGGGATGGAGCTGTCTGTGGAGGATGGAGCTGTCTGTGGAGGATGGAGCTGTCTGTGGAGGGATGGAGCTGTAGTCTGTGCAGGGATGGAGCTGTCTGTGGAGGATGGAGCTGTCTGTGGAGGGATGGAGCTGTCTGTGGAGGGATGGAGCTGTCTGTGGAGGATGGAGCTGTAGTCTGTGCAGGGATGGAGCTGTCTGTGAAGGATGGAGCTGTCTGTGGAGGATGGAGCTGTCTGTGGAGGATGGAGCTGTCTGTGGAGGATGGAGCTGTCTGTGGAGGGATGGAGCTGTCTGTGGAGGGATGGAGCTGTCTGTGGAGGGATGGAGCTGTCTGTGGAGGATGGAGCTGTCTGTGGAGGATGGAGCTGTCTGTGGAGGGATGGAGCTGTAGTCTGTGCAGGGATGGAGCTGTCTGTGGAGGGATGGAGCTGTCTGTGGAGGATGGAGCTGTCTGTGGAGGGATGGAGCTGTAGTCTGTGCAGGGATGGAGCTGTCTGTGGAGGGATGGAGCTGTCTGTGGAGGGATGGAGCTGTCTGTGGAGGGATGGAGCTGTCTGTGGAGGATGGAGCTGTCTGTGGAGGGATGGAGCTGTCTGTGCAGGGATGGAGCTGTAGTCTGTGCAGGGATGGAGCTGTCTGTCTGTGGAGGATGGAGCTGTCTGTGGAGGGATGGAGCTGTCTGTGGAGGATGGAGCTGTCTGTGGAGGGATGGAGCTGTCTGTGCAGGGATGGAGCTGTAGTCTGTGCAGGGATGGAGCTGTCTGTGGAGGATGGAGCTGTCTGTGGAGGGATGGAGCTGTCTGTGGAGGGATGGAGCTGTCTGTGGAGGGACGGAGCTGTCTGTGGAGGGATGGAGCTGTCTGTCTGTGGAGGATGGAGCTGTCTGTGGAGGGATGGAGCTGTCTGTGGAGGATGGAGCTGTAGTCTGTGCAGGGATGGAGCTGTCTGTGCAGGGATGGAGCTGTAGTCTGTGCAGGGATGGAGCTGTAGTCTGTGCAGGGATGGAGCTGTAGTCTGTGCAGGGATACTGACTGGCAAGGGGCACCCTGCATGCACCCAAGTGTGAGCAACATCTTCACCTCCCACACTGAGGGGGAGAATGGTTGCTCATTTACTTTTTATTTTTTGGTTCTTAGAGACGGAGTCTTTCTATGTAGCCAAGGTTGACTTCAAACCATGATCTTCTTGACTCAGATACCCAAATGTATTGCGTAATATATTAAACATATATTTCATGGGGAAAAACATGCAATATCTCTTAGAGACAGTCTCTCCACATGGCCTAAAACTCACTATGCCACCAAGGCTGGTCTCAAGCGTGCAGCCATCCTCTGTCTTTGCCTGCTGAGTGCTAGGATTACAAAAGTACGACGCCTTTCACACACCTTTGAATGTTATAAGGAACACAACATAAGCCAGTAGAAAAAAATATTAATGGATTTACAATGCTATCTTCTGCTCTGGCACACAAATATCAGAGTGACGTATTAGGAGAGGATTCAGCCAAGCTTAGCAGTACAGTTTATGCAGAGTGACAAACGTGTGAGATGCTACAAAAACCCACATGTTACAACACTCCTCTTCACAAGTGAAAATCTCAAATGACTTAACAGACAGATGCACTGAACGCTGGATTCCACGCAAGCCCAAAACATTCCACACCAAATGATTAAGCAAAGGTTTGCGTAAATGGGCCTCAAACTGTCAAGGCCTACAAAGTCTGAAAGCAGGATGTTTTTATACACACACAATCTTGATTCAGAACACACACCTGCTTCCTGTCACTGCTTGTGACCAGAGTTCTTTTGCAAAGCCCCACAGATGCTCACCTGTGTTTCACCATCTTTTGATCATGGCAGAAATGACTGAAGAACCTTGCATAGAACAAGTGCATGACAGCGTGCTCTTTCCCTCCGATGTACAAGTCCACAGGCATCCAGAAGTCTGCCAGTGCTGAGCTGAAAGGACTAGAAGAAAGACAGATGGGCGTTTTAAAACCTTTGCCACAACTGCATAAAGTAGACCCGTTTCAATTTGCATATGCCTTGAAAACAAGTAATGTCAGAAAAAAATGACTTTTTTTTTTCAAGACAGGGTTTCTCTGTGTAGTCTTTGGCTGTCCTGGACTCACTTTGTAGACCAGGCTGGCCTTGAACTCATAGAGATGCCCCTGCCTCTGCCTCCTGAGTGCTGGGATTACAGGTGGGAGCCACCGCACCAGCTCAACTTTCTTTTCCTAACAGAAAAATGTAACAATAAGTGAGAGAAAGGATCAGTGTTGACCGGATCCTGAGTCAGCCGCTGGTCCTGCGCATGGCGTGTGTCACATGAGTGTATACACACACACACACACACACAAAATACATGTAATAAAATGTGAGTTTTGAATCAGGCGGTGGTGGCACACACCTTTAATCCCAGCACTTGGGAGGCAGAGGCAGGAGGATCTCAGTTCAAGACCAGCCTCGTCCTACAGAGTAAGTTCCAGGACATCCAGGGCTACATAGAGAAGCCCTGCTTCAACAACAACAACAACAACAACATCAACAACAACAACAACAAGTAATTTTGGGGGCTGGAGAGACGGCTCAGAGGTTAAGAGCACTGATTGCTCTTCCAGAGGTCCTGAGTTCAATTCCCAGCAATTATATGGTGGTTCACAACCATCTGTAATGAAATCTGATTTCCTCTTATGGTGTGCAAGAAAAACAGAGCACTCATATACATAAAATAAATAAATATTTTTAAAAGTAATTTTTATATAAAAAAGAACAAGATAAAAAGATACCACCAGCAAGGCATTCCCATAGGGTGCTTATTTGAATGGTAAACTTCAATTTTTAGTATGATTAGATAATTGAGATTTTAAAAGTCTCACCAGTAGAGGGCAACAGTAGCATTTATAATAGAAACTAGCATGATATTAAATGTTCATTTCGAAACAGAAATTCAATCTTATTTTTAAAAGTGCTTTGAAATAGCCAGTAAGAGTTCCCATGTGGCTTACTGAAGAAGGAAGGAAATGTGTCTAGGGCCATAAAACATCCCAGTAACTCCTCCTTCCGCTAGATGCTTCGTGGCCAACATGGACACAGGTCACCCTCCTCCTGCTCCTGGCCCTAATGTACAGAGGGAAGGACTCTCCGGGTTTTCTGTCTGTTGGCTGCTGCCTTGGGAGAGGGTCACCATAGCTGGGAACAGAGCTGTTCCCCAGGCAGCCCCCTGTTTGACAAGAACTGAGGGAGCTTGGGCTTTGCACTGTCTGTGCTCTCTAGCTCCAACAGTTCAGGGTTTTCTCTTCAGTGCTGCTTGGTGCTCTTCCCCCCGAGTGTGCTTTGGGCTGGCCAGTTCTGAGGCTGGACAAAGAACTGCCAGTGGCAGGTTCGGAAGGCTGGCCAAGCAGTGCACATCTTAGCACAGGTCTCTTTTGCAGCTGTTACTGTGCCAGCACTCTCACAAAATTAAAAATAAGAGAAAAGCAAAACAAAACCACCCAAACCAATTAAACAAACAAACTTCCAACTACCTTTCCTTTTGCTTTATGAAAAAAAAAAATCATTTCTTTTCTTTGTTTTTTTTTTTTTAACTTTTTGGGACGAGGTTTCTCTGTGTAGCCTTGACTGTCCTGGACTCATTTTGTAGACCAGGCTGGCCTTGAACTCACAGCGATCCACCTGCCTCTGCCTCCCAAGTGCTGGGATTAAAGGAGTGCGCCACCACCGCCCGGCAAAATATCATTTCTTAAAGAAATTTAACTGCTGCTGGACATGGTGGATTAGACCTTTAATTCCAACACTTGGAAAGCAGAAGCAAGCTGATCTCTCTGAGTTCAAGGCCAGCCTGGTTTACCGAGTGAGTTTTGGGAAAACCGGTGTTACACAGTGAGGTCCTGTCACAAATTAAAAAATTAAAAGTAAGTAAATGAATTCAACTGCTGCTCCAAGCAGTAACAGTAAAGCCAAAGTGGAAGGCGGTGTTTACCTTACAAGCAAGTTTGGGATAAATGAGGGTAAATGTTTGGCCTCTGTTCTAACTAGCACATCAATCTGAAAAACCCACGACAGCACTGCGTGTGGGGTTAGCACGCCGGAAGGGACGTGAAGCCTGTGCTGCTCACAGGGTGGGCTATGCAGGCTCAGGACAGCTGGGAAGCAGCCTGAGGAGGGAAGGCCTCGCCTGCACTCTCTGCCTCCCGTGGGCTGTTCTGAGGTCCTGGTCTTACCGAATCTTTCCATTTACTCAGGATCCCATTCATTTCTGAAATGAACACAAACGATGGAACTGCAACTCTGCTGCTCAGCGTGGCTAATCCAGAAAACGGGAGAGTTTTCTTTGCTTGTTTTCACCATAAGATACCACTCTGTAGAGCAAGACCCCTTGAACTTAAGCCTCCTGCCTTGGTCTCTGGTGCTGGGAGACCGGGGCACACCACCACGCCTGGGATGGAAGGCCTTCACAGTGGACAATATGGTCCAGTTGTTCCTACCACGCTCAGGAGCAACTTGTTACGGTCCGTAAGCAGAGCATGTTTTCCTGGTTCTGGAATGGTTTTCTTTAGCTCCCAATCTACCTTTGCTTGGCTACCCACTGTTCTTTTCTTTATTTCTGTCTTGCCAAAGAAACAAAGAGCTGAAAAGTCAAACAGCACTTGGAAGTTTACCATGAAAACCAGTGGCCTTAGCCTCAGTTCTCCCTGCACCTCAGGCCTCAACGTTAGCATTTTTTTGTTTTGTTTTTGTTTTTTTTCTTCTTGAAAAAGGGCTTTCTCTGTGTAGCCTTGGACTCGCAATGTAGACCAGGCTGGTCTTGAACTCAGTGATCCACCTGCTTCTTCCTCCCGGGTGCTGGGATTAATGGTGTGCGCCACCCCGCCCAGCTGCTCCCCCCACCCCCTTAAATCAGGGTCTCACTGTGTTGCACCCACAGGTCTGAAACTCCTATGTAGACAAAACCAACTCTGAACTCACAGATGCCCACCTGCTTCTGTCTCCTGAGTGCTGGGATTAAAGACATCACCACACTTGGCCAACCTAGTCACTTTAATTCTATTTCTCCTTCCTCCTCCTCCTTTTTTTTTTTTTTTTTTTTTTTTTTTTTTACCTAGGGTCTTGTGTATCGCAGGCTGGCCTAGAACTCCTGACTGTCCTGTCCCTGCCTCCTGACTGCTGGGATTATACACATGTGCCAACACCCTTGTCTTCCATGCTTACTTCAGTTATTTAAAAATGTTTATATTCATTACTGGCTTCCACTTTAGGAGATTTATTGACCATGTGTGGTAAGAGTCTAACTTCTTAGCTCCCCCCAGCACTTGGCTCTGTCGCTCTGCAGGCCATGCACCCGTAAGTGCAGGGTGTCCACAGCTTCTTCCTTTAGCTGGTTTTCAATTTGTATTATAAATGTGATTTACTGGGCTGAGTAACCTAACTTAATAATGAACATACTTGCTTTAAAAGAGCCTTCCCCTCTGGTGCCCCAGGCTTTTCCATGATAGGCAAAGGCTCTGTCCCTGACCTTCCCCAAACCTGGCACAAGGTACGCAGCTGACCCACAGTAGCCACCACTGTCCATGAGACTCCTCTGGCCCAGCCCTTGGCCTCGGCTACTTGCAGAAGAAAAGGAAGGCCTAGTGCAAAGGCGCATCTGTCCACTTTGGGTTCCAAATGACCATGTGCACGGGGCAGTCTTCCCACAGCCTTGCTGAGGCATTTGGAGCTTTGCTGTGGTCCAGGGCTCCTCTGAACCCTCCTCCTTCTGCTGTCTCTGCGTACCAGCTATGCATGCACATGATATAGGCGTTCTCTACGCCAGCTCAGCTCCCCTCTCCCCTGCCCAGGCATGCCCTGGCACCTCCCTTGCACATCTAATTCCATCTTGGTTTGGCTTTGTGGAAGATGCCAAGTGCTACGTGTTTCACAGTAGAGACGTTACCTCTGAGTGTTGTGAGGGTCAGTGTATCTGAGGTAGTACCATGCAGAGTCCACAAAGGTGTCCATGGTGTCCGTCTCTCTCTTGGCTGGTCCCTTGCACCTGAGAAAAGAAATTTATCAATTGGCCTTTTTTCTATATTTCAGTGTAGTTTTACATAAGCTGTGCTTGTGAGATGTGGGGCCTCCCAAAATTTCACTTCAAGCTGCATAAGTTTGAGTGAGGGCGTGTAATGAATATGTAATTGAAGTTTTGGTTTCTTTGTAAACTCAGTTATGTTGTGTAAATATGTTTTTGTTTAAATTCCAAGTGTGGGCTGTTAGTTTGTCCACAGCTGATAACTGTCTCATGAACAGGCTGTGGTCTTTGCCAGCTGGTAAGAGCCTGCCTCATGCAGCCCAAAGAGGTGTGTGGTCTGGGACACTGAGGAAGATGAACAAGAGAGCAGAGGCTGCTGTGGCGTGTGATGGTGGTGTAAGGCATGTAGCAGTTGGGAGAGACCAGAGACCATTGTGGCAGACAGAGAGAGATGTTTCAATGCCAGGGCTCGGAGGAGACTGCCTGCTGCGTTTGCTGTGGATGGAGATTGGTGTTGCCCCAAAAGAACCCATTGACCCTAAACAGCTGGGAGATGTAAAGGGGTCTGTGCCCCCTCTCCCCGCTAATGTTCTTTCTTATACCCAGAGTTAAGGGGTTGGTGGGAGGGAGGTAGAGGCATCAATACCCCAAATAAAAGAGAGAGTAAGAAACAAACGTCAACAAGAATGATCTTGGAGAGCAGAGACGAGGGATGGAGTCTCCGAGAGGAACAAAGGAACCTTCCATTCATCCAGCACATAAGAGCTTGAATCTGTTTTCAATTTAAAAATGAAAAGAAGGGTTGTGTGTTACACCCCATATTTGTCAAGCAGTCCGCACTGGCTCTATAAATATTACAGAAGGAATCAGCCCTCACTTCTCACACCTGTGGTTTGGTCAGCAGACCTGGGCTTGGTGGGGGTCCCTCGAGAAGTCCCTAGGAAATCCTGTGGGCCACAGAGAGGGTGACAATCTCCACAATGAGATTCTCTAAAGCGAAGCCAGGTCTTTATTTGGATTACATCTTATTTAGAACATAAATAGAAAGAATATTTTGTGTGTTGTATGGATGTATCACCTGTCAATTCAAAAGCCTATGGCCTATGGGAAAGGGTAGACTAGAAGGTGGGACATCCAGTAGACAGAAAGGATTCTGGGATTGTGCCAGGAATGAAAGAGTCACCTGGGAAGACAGGAAGGAGACAGACACATGGAGCCTGAGCAAAGGACCAGCCACGTGACAGAACTTAGATTAGAATAAACAGGTTACTAAGTTATGACCTAGTCAGTGAATGAGCCCGGCTGTACGGCCTAGGTATTTGTAATTTATTTTGAGTCTGAGTCATTGCTCCAGGAGCTTGGGGCCGGGAGGGAAAACCCAGGCAACACATAAACAACAGTTTGGGAAGTGACCGGAAGATAAGGTAACTTGTCCTCTTTGCCCAATTTGGGGAAACACTGAGGAAGACAGAGGCCCGTACTCAGAAGTGATGACGTCTGACTGACACTCGTCATGTTCATTCCAGTTAATGTGTCCCTGGGATTGAAGACACCAGGTGCCACCACCCATACAAAGCCCTGGACGGTAGGGAAGAGGTGTGTCAGCAGGTGACAGACATAAGGCCACCAGGCTGGGCCAGGCAGTGGCAGCAGAAGGTGGAAAGCAGAACAGGGCCAACGGTGTCACAGACGCTGTCTCATTGGGTTCCTGGAACACCAAGGAATTATGAGACAGTCCTCCCCACCCCTACTGTGCAGGAGAGAAGTGAGGCTTCCAAGAGGTTCAGAAACAGGCCTAAGGCTTAGAGCTCAGAAGAAAACTACAAAGAACCCTAGGTGTGTTTCAGCAAGGCAAAGAATAAACACACTGGCTGGGGGGATGGCTCAGCAGTTAAGAGCACCGTCTGCTCTTCCCAAGGTCTTGAGTTCAATTCCCAGCAAGCACATGGTGGCTCACACCCACCTATACTAGGATCTAATGCCCTCTTCTGGGATGCAGGTGTAGATGCACTCATACACATAAAAACAAAACAAATAAGCAAACAAAAATGAATAAACACACTGGCCGTCTTTCCCATAATCTGTGATTTGTGCTAGGACCTCCATGGCTCTCACAGGCTCTGTACTGCAAGACCACAGCAGGGGAGAAATACTCTCTCTCACTTCTAGGAAGCTCCATGGTGTAGAAGGGGCAGGCACTGCAATATGCTGAAAATCTATGTCCTCCCTCCACTGGGTCAATGCTTCAGGGCCCTCTCCAGTCAGTGACTAGGCCAGATTTCAGACTGTTGTCTCACAGGTTCCAAAGCCCCTTTGATATTCCTTTTAGGCTGGTGAAGAAGGCAGCATTTAGCACCCAGTGAGGGGAGAGCATCCGAGACACCTCACGGTGCTGGCTGCAGCTCCTTACCTTGGGCAGGGGCAGTTCACCCACTCCAAAGCCGAGGCCAGTGGGGAGCCTCCTCTGCCGGTGAAAGACGTGATGCTGGGCAAAGTGACAGGCAAGTCTCGCAGTGGCACAGGCACGGGGCCACAGGCTGGGCAGTGGACAACAGGGATCGGTGTGCCCCAGTAGCGCTGCCGTGAGATCAGCCAGTCTTTCAGCTTGTTACTTGTCACATCTCCGCCCACTCTCATCTCTCGGGCTTTCTGAGTCAGGGCTAAAAAGGCATCTTGCCGGGTCATGCCTGTAAACTGGAAGTGAGGAGAGACAACTGTAAGACAAACTGCCCTTGCTCAGCGTCCTGTGCCACCCCATCAATGTGAGACTCTCATAAGGGTCTAGGTCTATGTAGGGCCACATCAGGGCTCCCCCAAACCCTGGATACATTTATCTTTATAGGTCCTTTCTTCTTTAAACTAACATTAAAAATCACATTTTGCAATTGCACTGATAGAAAACCAGGTATGATTTTTGATCCTAAAAGTTCAAGGTTCCGTTGTTCTTTACAATTAAAAATTATTTACTTATGTGTATGAGTGCCTTATCTCCATGTATGTCTCAGCATCACACTGTGCCGGGTGCCCATGGAGGTGAACAGAGTCAGAACTCCTGGAACCAGAGTTGTGAGCCACCATGCAGGTATCAGGCATTGAACCTGGGTCCTTTGGAAGAACAGTATTCTCAACTGCTGAGCCATTTCTTCAGCTCTACTCCCATTTTTTAGAGATACTAAAATGTTTCCAGGAGCCTGGTCAACAATGTTGACCAGGGCCGCTGTGTCCTGTGTGTGGCGGGCAGCTGGCGCTGCTTCTGTGGCCCTTCCTTTCTGCCATGTTCTGCAGCACCTCAAGAGAGAATCACCGAGTGTCTAGGTGCCAGTGAAGAGCTGCACAATCCCATCCCTAAAGACTCTTTCCTCTCAAAGAGAAAATATCCAGAGGGAAAAGTCCAATGTTACATCTTAAGCACGGGTCTGTAGCTGCCTCAGCTTAAAGAGACAAACCACTCTTATTTGTAAATATTCCCATTTTGTAGACAACAGGGCAGAACATTGCAGGTCCAAAGGTAGACTGCTATCTTTCCTGATGTTACCCAGACGCCAAACTCATCGGCTACTAACATTCAGAATGTGGGCACCTGGGATCAGTCCTGTTGTATGCCAGGCCTCAGAGACACCAAGATAAATCTGCTCATGTCCTCAGGGAGCTCACGGTCACACGCATGTCATTAAAAACAGAGTGCAACCATGTTTAACAAAGCAACCCTCTCACTACTGGTGGGAAGCGTCTTCTGAGTTTACTGTACAGGGGCAGCTGTGCTCCAGGAGAGAGTCGCTCCAGGAGAGAGTCGCTCCAGGAGAGAGGCGTTCTAGGAAAGAGGCGCTCCAGCCTGCACTCCTGACACCATGCAGTCACGATACAGTCAGGACCTCGTCCAAGTCACACAACCCTTCCACCCCTCACTGATGGCTTTTGGCTGAGTATTCATTAAAGAGCTAGGAAATGACTCAAAGGCTACCTGAAGCTGTCTGAAAGCAGACAAAGAGCATAAATAACGCTGGACGTCCCATCCAGAGGAACGAGGGTCTTCTGGGCCCCAGAGAGACAGCCTAGTTTTGGCCATGGATGTTCCCTTCCTCACTGTCCAGAGCTGGGGTCCCTTTATAGACACCTATGGTTGGCTCTGCTCTACCCCGGGGAGGCCTACACAAAACAAGGCCAAGAAGAAAAGGCCTTAACATCTTAGAATATGATTTATGTTTGGAGATACAAACATGAAGTCAGGAACTGCTTCTCTTTTTAAAGGGCGAGAGGGAGCCAGGTCATTATTCTCCCTCCCCCTCAAAAATGTATTATTATTTTTTAATTGTATGTACATTGGTGTTTTGCCTGCATGTGTGAGGGAGTTGGATCCTATGGAACAGAAATTATAGACAGTTGTAAGCTGCCATGTGGGTGCTGGGAATTAAACTCAGGTCCTCTGGAAGGACAGCTTAACTGGCGAATCTCTCCAGCCACACTATTCTTTTGTAGATAGAAGGATAGATAAATTAGATAGATGATATACAGATGAGAGATATATGATAGACAGACAGACAGACAGATAGGTAGATAGTTAGATGATAGATAGATAATAGACAGATAGATCGACAGACAGACAGACAGAAACAGAAAGACAGGAAACCCTTATAGCCTAGTGATCCCAAACCTGAAACACCTGGATCTTCAGGTATAATAGAACCAGAACCAGGGGGCGATCAGTAGGTGATTCTCCATGATTCATAATGGACATGTGTGGGACTAACATGTTGAGCCAGCAGTTCCCAGATTAGGGCTTATGTTCAAATCTCCTGAGGAACGGTAACAACTCCTGATGTCCACTAGTCATGTCTTTATTACCACCCAGCATTAGGCTGAAATATCTGGAGTAAGACTCACCCATCAGATTGTTATTTTATTTGTTTTGTCTCTTAAGACAAGGTCTCACATAGACCAGGCAGGTCTCAAACTCATAGTCCAGGACAGATTTCAACTCCTAACCTTCCGGTCTCACTTCTCAAACGGAGGACTATAGGTGCGCATCACCACACGCCTATCCCAAGCACCAATATCTGAAGACACTTTCCTGGTGTTTCTACTGTGTTGCCAAGTTTAAAAACAAGCACTCTAAGTCAATGCCCTCAAGTTTTAATGTGCATACAAATCACTCAGGGAGCTTATGTAGGGATGGGAGCCCACATGCCCAACAGTGGCTCCTGGACCAGCACCACCTGTTAATGTTAGTTGTACAAAACAGTGCTTGTTTCTCGGTTTCTCTCTTAAGCTAGCTATCATACAAATAATTGAGACTCTTTTATATTTGTTTCCTAATGAGCTTCACAACATAATAACTGGGCAGTTATTACTCTGTTCTTAACTCTCTAAGCTAATTTGGCTCCCACCCAGCATACATCCCAGAGGTACTTGCACTTTGTAGCGTTCCCTGTTCCAGCTCTCTCTCCTGATCTCTCTCAGACCTCTCCCATGGCTGCACCCTCGCTTCGCAGCCCCCTGTAACTCCTCCTCCCCTGGCTGGCAGGAAGTCCAGCCCTGATCTCTCCCCTGCTCAGCGATTATCTGTGAGCTGCTTTATTGGCACATCAGGAGACAATTGGGGAGCAGTGTTTACACAACATTGAAACAGGAGATCCTCAGAACAAGGCTAACAACCAGATATGGGGGATACAGAAATCAGCATTTGAATAACCCAATAATTTTATGCCTACAACCACCAGCAGTACTGGTGCCAGCACCAGCACTAACAACACCAGTACCAACACCACCACCAGAAACACCAACACCAACACCAGTACCAGTACAAACAGCACCACCATCACCAGCAACACCATACCAACACCACCACCAGAAACACCAACACCAACACCAATACCAGTACAAACAGCACCACCATCACCAGCAACACCATACCAACACCACCACCAGAAACACCAACACCAACACCAGTACCAGTACAAACAGCACCACCATCACCAGCAACACCATACCAACAACACTAGCACACACCAGCAGCACCAACACCAACAGCAGCACAGGAACCACCAGCACCACCACCAATAGCTTCCACCCAGTGGTACCAGCACCAGCACAGGCAAATTTGCTGGAAACAGAAGCCCTTGGGGAGAGTCAGGACTCTGGCTGTGGACTGCTAGCCAGTGTTGACAAGGCCAGCATGACTCGGATGTGTGCTTGAGTCTGAGAGTCGCTGCTTTCAGCCACTTCCCACCCCAAACAGCCTCTTCCACCACTTTCTGGTTCATGTGGCCACTCTTTGTCACTTTGTGGGCTCTTCTTTTTCCCACCCTCTATGCCCGTCTCCCACAAGTTTCACCTCCTATTACTAGACAGGAGAGAAAGAGGGGGAGTAGGGGAGAAAGAGACAGAGATCCCTGTATTTAATATCTTTCCTTTTGTTTCTTCTTTGAGTACAGCTACTAATAAACTGCAACCAACCCCCTGAATGACCACCAACCACCAACCCCACCTATCGGGACTCTAGCATGTATAGAACCTCTGAAAAGTTCCCAGAATTCCAAACGTCACACGACTACAGAAACTATCTGCAGCTGGCAAAGCCACACCTCTGCTAGAGCACCAGGCCCATCATAGTCAGCGGCTGCGGACAGCCCAAAGCGGCCCACACCCCCCACCTGGGATTAAAATGGAAGCACACTCTTTTAATATTTCTGTGCTTTTTAAAGAAACTGAAATTCCAAAATTGTCACACAGGTTCAGGCCAGCGCTGGTGGGTCACGTTCTGCTACACGCACCAAATCAATAAAGAGACAGCCTTGATTAGGACAACCCTGGCCGTTCATACAAAGGTCTGTGAGTGACTGAAACTTCAGACAGAAACGGCAGACCATCTGGAGTGAGGCATCATCTTCCTCAGCTCTAGACACCTCTCTAAGAAGCCGAAGACTCTTTGGAAAGATCATTTCTCAAGCAGGGTTCTCAAGCCTTGTTCCAGGCTAAAGACTTGTAGGTGTTGAAGAAGAATAGTCTTCTGTTCTGAGGAACCAAGCAAGGCCGCGAGGCTGCTGGGGAGAGCGAGGGCGGAAGGCGAGCTGCGGCGTGACCGTGTAAGAGCATGTCTCGTCACTCCACTCTCAGGGTCAGGCACAGGCCAGGGCACCAACCTCGGCAGATCCACTCAGCCTCTCTGTGCCATCCGGTGAAGTTTCAATGACTTCAGAGTAGCACAGGCCCAGGGCTTGGGCTAGCCTGGTGTCCTCGGAGCTGGTACTGGGGATTCCTGTTCAGAGGGGGGAAAAACACAAAACTTCATCTCTTCTTAGTGCTCAAAGCAAAGAATCATGCAACACTAGCCCTCGGTGTTGGCTTCTTCAGAGAGATGGTCTCCTTCAGCTCAGAAGACAGAAAGCCACAGCAAACTCGCTGGATACTGGCACACAGCCCTGAGAGCCTAAGCCCTACCACAGCTGCTCACATGGTTGGAGTTATTTTCTTTAGGTCTTTGTGTCTGATTTTTCTTCTTCTTAAAAGCATAGTTGCAACTCTAAAATCTACCACCCAGGAAACTGTACCCTACAGGTTTGGGGAGGGCCTCCTAAGTGCCTCCAGTGGCTCCCTGGTGGGACGCAGTGCTGACTGCTTCAGCATTTTGTTACCCTAGAAAGATCCCCAAGCCTGGACACTGAGAGTTGGCGCTGGGGACCGTGCTGTGTCCCTGAGAACACCAGGACATTCTTAACAGGCATTTATTTTTCAACCCACATATACCCCTTGAGGAAATGAGGTGAGGCACAAGAAAATCGCTCACCCAGAGGGTTGAGGGTGGCTGTTCTGGCATCAGCTGCGCACAGGAGCAGCTCTGGTAGCTGGGTCTACAGGGCAGGGCTCTGAATGGTATACTGCTGACATAATGAGCTGTTCTGAGCACGGTCACACAGGGAGCGTCCTACCTCACCCTGGGCCCTTTACAGACTACTTCCTCAGTGGGAACAAAGAAAACACCTCCCAAATTTGCCAAATGTCTCCGGGTACTGACTCCTCTCTCATGGAAAATGCTGTCATGCATATGGCTAAGCCGGCTCCTGTGCAGATCAGTTCCAGAGGGCTAACTTAAGGTACAGAGGACATGCCTGAGAGTTCTACAGTACGGCGTGACAGAAAAAAACAAAGTAAAGTGAATGAGTGTTGGTGGACTGGGCTGGGAGGTGAGGATGCAGGGAAACAGCAAATAGGACCAAGAGGCGTCTACAGTCACAGCAGGGAGTCAGTGACCATGTACTGTATCTCTGGTGTCCAGCTTAGGGGAGACCTAGCCAGCCCAAGCACAGCAAACACGGCTCTGGCAGGCCTGGCCCTTCTCCTCCATCCCCTCTGCCTGACTAAAAACCATTGGCTCACATTCCTAAAGCTAGGCGCCAGGGCCTATCCCTTTATGTGGCCACCTCCTCCTCCTGGGGCTGGCCACTACGGTCCAGCTGTCAAAGTGCTCAAGTCCAGCAGTCAGAAGGCCCCTGGCTCACCTAACTAACATGCCCAGCTACAATTAAACACCTTATCCTCACATGGGTTTTCCCGTTACCTTTATAAACCGCATTTTCCTATGGTCCACTGTCTTCTCTCTATCCAGACAGCCCTTTGTCCCCCTCTGGGACAAATATTCCTCCCCTCCCCCTTGGTCCTCCCTCATTCTCCCTCATTCTCAATCTCCTGTCTTTGTCTCTCATTCCCTGCCCTTTGTCCCTGAGGTAAATAAATCTCCTTTGTGCTAAGAACTTGGTCTTGCGGTGTATGGAGCCAATGCCAGTCCCTTTCAGTGACCACCACATTTATCGGGACACATTAAGAGTACTTGAAAGTGTGATATATTCTAACTGTGCAGGTGGGAGAGTGAAAATTCTGCTTTATTTCTCATTTGTTTATGCTTCTGTCCTTAGAAGGCAAGAAACAGTACTTTAGACAATACTAATTACACAACCGGGGGAAATCAAGACAAGAGAAAAAAACAATTCCACACACTCACCTAAAAACACCTAAATCCTTTAGAGCCTTAATATTGCGTCAGTGACTTACCCCAAAATGTCAAACACCCTTTCTTTGCCCAAAACAGTCATATCCAGATTTTCTTCTGTGTTTACGCTGGCTGCTGTTTAAAACACCTGACTAATTATAAAATGCATGGTTGTAGTGGTCAGAGGTGACCTGCGTGCTTGGTGCCAGCTTTTTGCCACAGAGGCCTGTTGCTCGGCAGGGCGGCTGGGATCTCCCGCAGGAAAGCAGGTGAGCCAGGTGGGCCCACACATACCGACAGCAGCTTCCGGCCAGGGTTAGGGTTAGGTGCTTCCCTCTGCTCTCACCCTGCCCCAGGCTAATGGAGGAGGGGTGCTCGTGAGTAAGGCTGCCAAGGACACTGAGTTCGTCTCTAAGACGCCCCTGGATGCTGCTTCATGACCCTTTCTAGAGTAGCTCGGATGAGCCTCCTCCACAACGCTAAAACCTAGCCCGCATGGACCACATGTGCCTGGAGCCCCCGTCTCTGCCTTTGCTGGTGGTTTTGTGATTTTTATTTGGTTTGGTTTTTAAAGATAGGATCTTACTATATAGCCTAGGTTGACCTGAAACTCAAGATCTTCCTGCCTCAGGCTCCTCTTTGTTAGAGGTCTGAATCACTAAGCCTGGCTGGGATTATAAAATTAGATTTTTAGTCTGTGCTGTGTTAACCCTCTATCACGTGTCCAAGTGCTCGAAACTAACTTATGATTCATGAGTCTGAGCTTTTACATTTTCAACAGCGAGCAGGAAGGCATGATATATCTAATATGCTTTCTTTAAAAATTAAAAATTATTTATTTATTATTACTGTTAGTGTGTGTATGTGTGCAGGCTCATGCGGAGCTTTGGAAGACAACTTTCTTGGTCAGGTTCTGGGAACTCTACTCAGCTTGGCAGGCCTGAGTGGCAAGCACACCGGGCTTGCAGCCATCCCACAATATGCTTTCAAATACATGTTTTGTTTGTTGTATGCTTTTTTTTTTTTTTTTCAATTTTTAAAGACAGGATTTCTCTTGTAGTCTTGGCTGTTCTGGACTCACTTTGTAAACTAGGCTGGCCTCAAACTCACAGAGATCCACCTGCCTCTGCCTCCCGAATGCTGGGATTAAAGGCATACACCACCATGCTTTGCTTTTCTTTTTTTAAAAATGCGATTTTACCATATTTTCCAGGCTTTAAACTTGTGAATGTGGGATTAGAGAGATGACTCAGTAGTTAAAATAATTGTTATTATTCTTTTTTTAATCTAGAAGCTCTTTATTTTACTTTTTTATTAAATATTTTTATTTTTACATATACATTACACACACACACACACACACACACACACACACACACACACACACACACTAATCTACCTACAGCAAGAACCATGAAACAATCAGGAGTTATATAAATGTTACATTCTTAGTGTTTTGACTATTTGTATTTGGCAGCCTTGAAGAAAACATCTTTCCTATCTTGGTGCATCTAAAATTCTGAATGTAAATAATTATCTATCATATCTCATCATTATCAACTTAAAACACCTATCTAGACCTAAAAACATCTTAACCCCTAAACAACTAACTCCTGGCAACACCCAGCCAACCTCAAAGAGGATGATGAGCATCAAAGAACCTCCTTATGGAGATGGCTTCAAACGTGGCAAAGCAGCCACTGGGCAAAATGTCCTCATTTCTACCATAGACAGAATTCTGCCTAAAAAGGGGCAAGCTTGGATTCAGACAGTCAATGGCCAAACTCTGCCAAGACACAGGTTATGCAAGTCTTCAATAGTTCCTGTCTCACAAATATGTCTGTCAGATATACTGAGCCAGAAGGCTGAAGAAGATGCTCCAACATTATAGAGTTTTGGGTGACTGCTCAGGTAGCAAACTATCTCCGTCATCCTCTCATTTGGAATGCTGCTAACCTGCACCCCCTGTATACTCAGGTAATTAATTTTAGTCTCTGATGGGGTTGAAGACCAGGTAGTTTAGTTTTACATTTAAGAATTGTTATTCTAAATAATAAATAAATAAACTTGTTATTGTTATAGAGGACCTGGGTCCAGTTCCCAGCACACAACCATTTGTAGCTCCAGTTCCAGGAGATCTGATTCTTTACCCTGACCTCCACAGGCACAAGGCACATGCATACATGCAGGCAAAACACTCATCCACACACACAAAAACACATTTAAAAAAATGCAAACTTGTGATCATCCCACCTCAGGCTCCTAAATGCTAGGAATTCAGATGTGTAGCACTGTGCACTTGAATATGTAGTTCTTAACTAAATAATGATGCATGGAAGGTGAGGACTGGGGTGGGGCTCAGGGTGGACTGCTTTGCCAGAAAACTGTGAAGCACTAGATTTGATCATTAGCTCCAAAGATGAGAAAAAAACCCAACAACAAGAAAACCAAAACAAACCAAACCAAAATAAAAAACCCACAGGGCATGAATTTTCACTTAGTGGCAAAACCTATCATATGATCAATAGTAAAAAGGGCTATGAGCCCTTTGCCCTTAACCCTGCATAGTTGGTTAGCATGGGTGACATCTAAATGCCACATACCTATTTTTGAATCTAGGGTGCCTTCCAGGTCCGACTCAGCCGTGACAACGATGGGGACTTCCTGCAGGGTGAGCATGTTCACGGCCATCACTGGTGTGAGGCAATCTGGAAAAAGAGCAGACCATTAGCTGGGCACATCCAAGAGCAGACCAGCAAGAGAAAGCAGCATAGTGTTGGGTGCTAATTGCTAAAGCACTGGCTCTTTGAAGGGAATTAGCAGGTAATTTACACCAGTGGAGACCAGAAGATTAAACAAATACAGGAGAAAAGTTTTGTCCACCTGTATACATAAAGAAGTGAGAAGGGTGTTTCTGAGTTCCAGATAGAAAAGCAATCTCATTACCACCTTTTACTGTTCAAAAATATCTCCAGCAGTGAGAATAATAAAACACACAAAACCTTCCTACAGTGAAAAGAAGAAACATGAGCTCCTAAAGCAAACAGGAAACAGCAGAGCAGAGCCTTTTCTTAGGGGACACCGGGGTACATAGACGGAAAATGAGGCAGGCGAGGGATCCAGGGAACAGGGACCCAACAAAGAGAAGCCATAGAACATTCAAGAAAGAAGTCAGAGGGAAGCCGGGCGCAGTGGTGCACACCTTTAATCCCAGCACTCGGGAGGCAGAGGCAGGTGGATTGCTGTCAATTTGAGGACAGTCTGGTCTACAGAGTGAGTCCAAGACAGTCAGGGCTACACAGAGAAACCCATGTCTGGAACCCCCCCCCCCCAAAAAAAAGAGTCAGAGGGAACATTAGATATGCAGCCGAGGACAGGAGGGTCAGACCAAGTCAGATCTGACCAACCACCATCATTAGTATCTTTAGGAAAATGAGGGAAGGGATTGCTTGGGAGGCTGGAATTTGAAGAAAACTGTATCATGAATTTTAAAGAGCTATGGAGAGTGCGGGAAGAGTCTGCCAGAAATCCAAAGAACACAAACAAACTAGAGAAACGTAGAGAGAGACACACAGAGGAAGAGACTGAATTTTAGAAAAAGTAAAAAGTTACCTAAGACTTAGATGAGAAAGCAAAGCTGGGCCGGGTGGTGAACGTCCATAACCCCAGCACTCTGGAGGCTGGGGCAGGACTGTGAGGGTTGGGGTATCCTGGGCTGTACAGTGACTTCTAGACTAGCCTTGGCTACATAGCAAGATCCTCTTTCAAAAATAAGCAAGTAAATAAACAGAATAATGTAATCATAGCATACATGACCCAGTTATGAATATTTATAAGGCAAATGACTTGCAATTTACCCAGTCTCTGTATTGTCATGAATGAAGCTCATGCAGGGGACAGGAGCAGGGAAAGAGCCTTACATGGAGACTCCTCGGTGAACTGCAAGTATAAATACTCAAAGTCCAGAGGGAAAAAAGAGGCACAGGAACAGCAACTGACGAACGCTTGAGATTACGTGTGTACTTACAACTTCACCGTTAGTTAGAGCCATCACTGGCTAGCTTTTGCAATTTGCACTTACAAACACTTGTTTCGAACTTTCATATAGTTGTTTAGAACAGATTCTATAAGCCCTCAAGTTAAAATCAGCCCAAGAATCAGGATTTACATTTCAAAGAGGTAAAGGCAGGGTCTAGGAGGACGGTAGGGCATTCCACAGGAGGCACAGCACTCTGGACTCAGATGCTAATGTTAAGCTCTTTCAGAAGCCAATAAAAGCAACATGGGATGGAGCTAGAAATATGGTTATGCCTTTGAAAAAATCCCACTCTTGTGCATGTCTCCTCAGGAAGATATTATAAAAGTCCCAGAGGATCCAGCGCCCTCTTCTGGCCTGCACCAGCACTGCATACATGCGGTACATAGACAAACATACAGGCAAAATACTCACACAGGCACATAAGATAAAAATAAATGAAATCTGAAAAAAGAAAAGAAGAAGTGGAGGAGAAAGAGATGCAAGCCAACTGTCTACTTTAGTAGATAAGACCCAGCACATACAGTGTTATATATAGGTTTAAGATAATTAGGAGACAGACAGCTCTGGAATTTGGAAAACATCTCTTCCCTCATGCTCCATGTGGTTTCCAGATCTTTCTAGAGAAAGCCAGAGGAGACAGCTGAGAAAAGGGAGTGACACCCGTGATTATGGAAGTCAATTCCAAGAACTCTAAGCAAGCACTGTACTTTTTCTTGTAAAGGAACCTGCGCCAAGTTTGCTAAGCAAAAGCCAATTCATTTAGTCAGTACGTCAGCAACCCCACCAGCCAAGCCAGAGGCCAGGGAGAGATCTTCAGACCTATCTTCCAGAAGCTTCTTTGAGATGGTCCCACTTCTTCACTGATTCTCACTATTCTGTGGCCTTTATCATCTTCCCCTGCAACTAATGGGATAAGTTGGTCCCTTGTGAGCACACTGCCACTCAAGCTTTACCCTGTCCACTTGAGTCACCCTTCCTAGAGCCCCTCAGGGTGTCTTCTCTTCCCACAAGGACCACCTAAAATCACCAAACTCAAGGGCCAGCCACCTTCTCAACTAAGAAAACTACATACACAAGTGCTGTGCCTTTGCACAGCTGTAAGGGTTCATCTGGGACTACATTCCTTTCGTGAGTTATTTTATGTTGCCAGGGCCAGAACCTGTGCACAGGCTAAGCCACTGAGATATGTTCTTGTCTGTCTGTGGCAAATCAGGGGCCAGTATTCAGAAGCCAACTCAGTGGAAGCAGAAATCTGAATTCAAAATTTAAACTCAGAGTAACAGACTAGGGACCCATCTTACGTTGACACTTACTATTCTAGAATCCTGACAGTGAAGGAAAGAATAAGCCAGCTGGCAACCGTCAGCAATGACACAAGCAGGGCCCACAGGCTGCAGGAGGCAGAGGCTATGGCAGGCAGGGCCCACAGGTTGCAGGAGGTATAGGATGACAGCAGACATAGGTCCACAGCTTGCAGGTAGGCTGAGAGCAGGCATGGGCCCACAGCTAAGATGGGTTTACAGCAGGCATGAGAAAATTGCACTGCCCTCAACATACCATACCTGTCTTGTGACCATACAGTAGTCACTGATGTCTCTCCCTTTGCTCAGCTGACACCTCTGTCTTGGATGTTATCTTATTAAGCTATGGTTAGAAAGATCTGGAAAGCACATTTGTCACAAGACAAAACCAGGGTCATGACGTACTAACTTAGCTGACTTACCAACTGAACCGATTCAGACGGAATGGGCTGAAAAGCAGTGTTTCTATTCTGAAGATTAAAATCGGAAAAACTCAGTGCTACACATAATATTTTATTTGGAACAACTTTAGGATTACCGAGAGGAGGAGGAGACAGCTCAGGACCTCTTCCAAGTGGAATGCTACACATGGCTTTCAATTTGCCAAAATGAAATGACCAAGCCAGCCTGGTACACTAACACGGAAGTGGTCTCAAACATGTGGCTGCTCATATGCACTTAGATACTGTGGTGGTTTACAGGAAGATGGTTCCTATGGGCTCACAGATTTAAACGGTTAGTCCCCAGCTGGTGGAACTGTCTGGGAGGATTGGGAGGTGTGGCCGGGTTGGAGGAGGTGTGTGTGCCGCTGAGGGTGGGCATGAGGGGCTCACAAGCCCATGGCACGGGCAGTTAGCTCTCTCTCTCCCCACCTTGTACCATGGATCAGGACATCAGCCTCTGCTTCCCTCCATGATGGTCATGGACTCATCTTCTGAAACTAAGTAAGCCCAATAAATAAATTATTTCTTTTATAAGTTGTCTTAGTCCAGCAATAAAAAAGTAGCTAAGATAGACGCTCCTCAGATGAGCATGTGACAGTGCTCTGAGTTTATGCTGTCTTTCATCTCAGGGACTGTAATCTTTTATAATTTATTAGTTCATTAATTATGAACTACATGGTGTATGAGCTGGCTACTTATAGCATTTAGCGTTGCAATATTTACTTTTCAATCATCATAGCCTCAAGGAATCTTAAATTACTCAAAAGTGTAAAAAGTGAGATTTCCTTTCAAACAGTTAAAATGAATTCTTTCTTTTATTCTTTAAAAAAAAAAAAAAAAACTGACATAGATAACCTTCATTGTCAAGTTATCTGGATCTTAGAATCACCATGAAAACATATCTCTGAGTATGTCTATAAAGGTGTTTCCAGAAGGGCTTAACTGAGGGAGGAAGCTCCACCCTATGTGTGTGGCAGCACTGCAGGCGCTTGGGCCTGGACTAAGTGGCCGAACAGACCTTTCCTCTCTCTCTGCTTCCTAATGACCTTGGTCAGTGTCCTACTGCTGTGAAGAGACATCATGGCCACAGCAGCTCTTGCTTATGGTTTCAGAGGTTTAGTTCATTATCGTCATGGCAAGAAGCATGGCAGCAGGCTGGAGTGGTGCTCAGGAAGGAGCTAAGAGCTACATCCTGATATGCAGGCAGAAAGAAAAAGACTGTGGGCCTAACATGGGCTTCTGAAACCCCAAAGCCCACCCCCAGTGACACACTTCCTCCAACAAGGCCACACCCCCTAATCCTTTGAAACAGTGCTGCTTAATCCAGCACCCAGGAGGCAGATGCAGAAGGATCTCTGAGTTCAAGGCCAGCCTCGTCTCTAGATCGAGTTCCAGAACAGCGAAGGCTACGTAGAGAAACCTTGTCTGGAATAATCAAATAGTGTCGCTTCCTGATGATCAAACATTCAAACTTATGAACCTACGAGAGCCGTTCTTATTCAAACCACCGCACCCACTGTGGACGCGATATGACCAACTGCCTCACTTTTCTGTTGTCATCACTTCTCCACCCTCAAATCCTTTGAGTTGTTTTTGTCAGAAAAGTAATAAATACAGAACCTGAGACATGGGCACAGAGGCCTTAAAGAGACACATGGAATTTTAACTTGTCTCGTTTTCTCTATTTCAATATATAACAAAAAAGGTGAAGGCAAGTGACAAAAGCTGCCTTGTGTTGAGATGTCTTCTGCCCTCAGCACAGAGGCACCCCACAGTCAGGACTGTAGAGAGCTTGTCTCTGGCCCAGGAGGCTGCGGCTGCCCCCCGCCCCTCCCCCAACAGGCTCCTAGGAAGCACAGGTGACCAGAGCTGCCCTGCATGCACTCAGGAAACAACTACTGTCTGGAGCAGAATGTCTCCAGTCTACACCCAATAATTCAGATGTGAGATGCAGTGGACTAAGATTTGCAGTGTACGAGGAAGCATAAAGACGAGATTTTTGCAGAGATATTTAAACCTTCTCCAGAGACCTACTTCTAGTCGACAAAGGCTTCCTTTCATCCACCAGGCTCTACGCTCACAACCCCTCCCGGGATGGCTACAATTTTACGTCTAATCACAGGTGTGTGGTCTTCTCCTTGCCAAGAAAAAGGCCAAGAGTCCAGCGATAGCAATCACTCAGGGAAAGCTAGAACAAGCAACTGAGAGCTGCCAGAGTTCTATTTTTATCCTCATGTTTTGAAATTATAGTGCATTTATTTATTTACTGGGGGCACAATGTGTGTGTGTGTGTGTGTGTGTGTGTGTGTGTGAGAGAGAGTGAGAGAGAGAGAGAGAGAGAGAGAGAGAGAGAGAGAGAGTGAGTGTCACAGGACTCATGGCCACTCCAACAGAGCCTCAGGGGTCTTTCCTCCTCCTCTTCCTGGTCCTGCTCCACCTCTTTAAGTTCTTTTTGCTTGTTTTTGATATAGGGTCTTACACAGCCCAGGCTGGGAGTCTGGAGGGTCCTAACGATCTAGCTGAGGTCACTGGCTTGACACTGATAAGCACTTTTATCCACTGAGCCACCTCACTGGCCTTTTTCTAGTAGTTTTATTTGTTAGAGAAATTAAAAATCAGGAGAAGATTCTCTCCCTATCAGCTTTAAACTGATACTAAATCAAAGGCAACAGCCTGAGCTCCTGGGCGATCTCTGGATGCAGACAAGGCAGGGACTCAGGGGAACCCAGGGCTGGCAAATTAACGTTACCAGAGCTATTTTGTCCTCAGGTTTTAAGATTTAGAAAGTAGAAATTGTGGCTCAGGTAAAGAACAGATGATGAAAACTGGCAACCGTGTGGGAAGTGTGAGTCTTGTCAACTCCTCGCCAGCTGAAGGCAGTGACGTCACAGTACGTGCTCCACCGCGCAGCTCACCTCTGCCAGGGACTAGTGCCTTCTGCAAGGGTTTCTTCAGAGAGCTGCAGCCATGGAGAAGTCTGTGGCTAGGAGAGATGGCCACGTGGGAAATGCCATAAATGGCCTCAGGGGTGGCTGTGTAGGCTGTCACTTTCTCTCCTGTGTCTTTTCCATCAACCTGGCAGGATGAAACATGACATTTTATGTTCAGTCCTCTTCCTGAGCCACGTGTCTCCTCGAGCCACCCGCTCTCTCATTTTCAAACAGCCATGGCAGCTTTGGGGCAGAGGACCCGGAACGTGTGCACGAGGTTGGGCCAGGCAGATGAGCAGAAGGGGGAACCCCTGGTCAGGCCCCACTCCTGTACAGCACCAGGCATCCCAAGACAAAGGCAGAGAAAGCATGCTCAGACACCCCGCCCCCTTCTCCTTCTGCTGGGAAGTGCTGCAGTCAGGTGCAGAGCTGCCGTGTACTCAAAGAGCTCCAAGACGCAAAAGACGTGTGTGGGCATGAACTATGTGCCAGTGTGTGATCACCTTTAATATGAAGTCCAGGTGGCAGCCTACACAGTCCCCAATCCAGTGGGCCTGCATGCCTTTTATTCCATACCACTCTGGGAGGTCTGCCAACGTGTCCTGCATGGCCTGGGGGAACAGAAAAACACAACAAACATCACAATGCAAAACTCAGGTGAGAGCAAATGCTGTGGGGCTTGAGGTAGGAAAGGTGGGGAAAGAGAAGAAGGTTCTGGACATCGGACCCCCTCATTCTCCTGCCTCAGACAACAGAGGGAGCAAAACACAACACAGGTGCTCAATTCACAAGCCATCTAAGCAAGATCGACCTGACATACCTCTGTTCAAGGTTCAAGGTTTCACGGAAGAAAGAAAGCTAAGGGATGATTTACATCCTTGCTGAATGTGCTTACAGCTTCTCTCCCCAGTCGGGGGTCAGAAGTTCACAGTCTGCAGATGAGCTCTGCCTCTCCCTGCCACAGAACCCTGCAGCTGACTGCCTCACACAGCCCTGCAGCTGACTGTCTCACAGAACCCTGCAGCTGACTGCCTCACACAGCCCTGCAGCTGACTGCCTCACAGAACCCTGCAGCTGACTGCCTCACATAGCCCTGCAGCTGACTGCCTCACAGAACCCTGCAGCTGACGGCCTCACAGAACCCTGCAGCTGACTGCCTCACACAGCCCTGTAGCTGACTGCCTCACAGAACCCTGCAGCTGACAGCCTCACACAGCCCTGCAGCTGACGGCCTCACAGAACCCTGCAGCTGACTGCCTCACAGAACACTGCAGCTGACAGCCTCACACAGCCCTGCAGCTGACTGCCTCACAGAACCCTGCAGCTGACTGCCTCACACAGCCCTGCAGCTGACTGCCTCACAGAACACTGCAGCTGACTGCCTCACGGAGCCCTGCAGCTGACAGCCTCACACAGCCCTGCAGCTGACTGCCTCACAGAACCCTGCAGCTGACAGCCTCACACAGCCCTGCAGCTGACTGCCTCACGGAGCCCTGCAGCTGACAGCCTCACACAGCCCTGCAGCTGACTGCCTCACGGAGCCCTGCAGCTGACAGCCTCACACAGCCCTGCAGCTGACTGCCTCACAGAGCCCTGCAGCTGACTGCCTCACACAGCCCTGCAGCTGACTGCCTCACGGAACCCTGCAGCTGACTGCCTCACACAGCCCTGCAGCTGACTGCCTCACAGAACACTGCAGCTGACTGCCTCACACAGCCCTGCAGCTGACAGCCTCACACAGCCCTGCAGCTGACTGCCTCACAGAACCCTGCAGCTGACAGCCTCACACAGCCCTGCAGCTGACTGCCTCACGGAGCCCTGCAGCTGACAGCCTCACACAGCCCTGCAGCTGACTGCCTCACGGAGCCCTGCAGCTGACAGCCTCACAGAACCCTGCAGCTGACTGCCTCACACAGCCCTGCAGCTGACTGCCTCACAGAACACTGCAGCTGACAGCCTCACACAGCCCTGCAGCTGACGGCCTCACAGAACCCTGCAGCTGACAGCCTCACAGAACCCTGCAGCTGACGGCCTCACAGAACACTGCAGCTGACAGCCTCACAGAACCCTGCAGCTGACAGCCTCACAGAACCCTGCAGCTGACTGCCTCACAGAACCCTGCAGCTGACTGCCTCACAGAGCCCTGCAGCTGACTGCCTCACAGAGCCCTGCAGCTGACTGCCTCACAGAGCCCTGCAGCTGACTGCCTCACAGAGCCCTGCAGCTGACAGCCTCACAGAACCCTGCAGCTGACTGCCTCACACAGCCCTGCAGCTGACGGCCTCACAGAACCCTGCAGCTGACTGCCTCACAGAACCCTGCAGCTGACAGCCTCACACAGCCCTGCAGCTGACAGCCTTACAGAACCCTGCAGCTGACTGCCTCACAGAACACCGCAGCTGACTGCCTCACAGAACACTGCAGCTGACTGCCTCTAGCTCCCCCAGAGTCACTGGGTCACACAGAACCTGGCCTTGTGCTTCCTCCTCTCCTCTTCCTGATCCTGCCCTACCTCTTCAAGTTCTTTTTGGGTTTTTTGACATAGGGTCTTTTTTTTTTTTTTTTTTTTTCTTTTTTGGTTTTTCGAGACAGGATCTCTCTGTGTAGCCTTGGCTGTCCTGGACTCCCTTTGTAGACCAGGCTGGCCTTGAACTCACAACGATCCGCCTGCCTCTGCCTCTCAAGTGCTGGGATTAAAGGCGTGCGCCGCCACCGCCCGGCTCTTGACATGGGGTCTTACACAGCCCAGGCTGACCTTGAATTTCCAATCCTCCTGTGTCCTCCTACAGAGTGCTGACATTTCATGCTTGGCAGCCAGAGGTTTTTTTTTTTCATTCTGTTTTTCTTCTCAGACTGCACGTCAGGGCTAGGGAAGTGCCAAGTGGAGCTGCTTAAGCTTAAAACATTCGGAGGGAGATGAGGCCCAAATGTTCAAACCGGAAGAAATAGGAATGTTTTTACATGCTAATTCTAGACAGACCCTAGCCTAAAATCTGAGCAAATCTATGAATATTCTTACAAAATAAAAGTTTTTTTTTTAATTGACCAAATGAATTCAGTATCTTGAAGCACCACATAAGCTCAGTCCCTGTATAATAAGTACATTTATTCAAGGCTAATTTTGCAAAAGCAGGTCTTCAGGGAATGCATATGACAGAGCAGTGACACTCAGTCTTTGCTGGCCACAGCTGCCCAGCCTCTTTAAGGGGGCTACAACTACTGAGCCAGCGAACAGTCCTGGTCTCCTCTCACACCTCTACCCATGGCAAACAGTCCTGGCAGCTCCTCTTCCCACCTCACCAGCCACAGGTAGAGAAATCTAGTTGGCTCACAGAAGACAAAAATTGGGTAAACTCCAAGTTTTTACACTTAAAAAAAAAAAAAAAGTGCTATGAAATCCTGAGGAGAGCTGGGTGTGGTGGTGCACACCTGTAATCCCAGCACTTGGGAGGTAGAAGCAGGTGGATCACTGTGAGTTCCAGGCCAACCTGGTCTACAAAGTGAGTCCCGAACAGCCAAGGCTACACAGAGAAACCTTGTCTTGAAAAATCAAAAGAGAAGGAAGGAAGGAAGGAAGGAGGAAGGAAGAGAAAGAAATCCTGAGAAGTTAGGCTTGGTGGAACATACTATGAAGGCTGGGGCAAGATGAACTACAGTTCAAGAGACCCTGTGCACAAACACACAAATGAAAGTGTACACACACACACACACACACACACACACACACCACAAAAGCCCAGCTCTCACGCGCCAAGGGAGAAAAGGTGGTTTATTCTGGAGTCAAATATGAGTGACTGTGGCCCAGAATCACAGATTCAGGTCACACCAAATCCCACGTTCCAATGTGGTAACAGTTTGATGAAGTTTTTATAGCAACAGAACAAAGAAAGTCGTAAGTCAGGGCTTTAATGACACCTAACAGCAGACAGGCTACAGCAGACAGGCCACAGCAAAGAAGGAAAGCCTCTCTCTGCTCCAGGGCTCAGGTCCTATTGGACAGCATTCTCTTCTCTCTGACTGTTTGAAACTGGAGATCTATTTCTACATCCCAAAAGACTGGAGTTCTGTGTATACATTGCCAGGGTTTACCTAATAGTCAGAAAGATGCTAGGTCAAGTACGGAGGGAGCAGAAAATGGCTACTAAAAGGGCTAAAGTTGCTCCAGAAAAATTTTGGTCTTGATTTGCAATATCTGAACGTTTCTACGTGTCTGTTTCTAATCAGTGAGTGAGCCTTGAGGGTGGTTCAGTGGAAGGTTCTGCTCTTTTCAGCAGCTTCCATTCACAAAAGCAAATCTAAGGACGCCAGTGTATCAGAGTTGGAAGAAGGCACCTCCCTCTCACCCCCACTCAGCGGAATCTATCTATTTAATTATCCCCATTTAATAAGGGCAGTTAGCTAAAATTGCTGATGGAAATGAGGCGTCTAACACAGCCCACCCTGTGCTCCTGCATGGAAAAGCCCATTCATGCTTCTCACTGCATGGCGACACACCTGAGCCACCACCCGCTGCTCTGTTAGCCTGGTCTGCACTGCCTTTTCCTCCACCTCAACTCGTTTGTCAGTCAGTAGGTGAGCATGCTTGCCATTCACAGAGAAGACCGCTGACGGGCTGGGCAGAGGTGACAGCAGGAGGTGCAGCCCACCACACAGCAGCCCACCACACAGCATGCTCTGAGGAAACGGCTTTCTGTTTCAGAGTTCCCTTCAGACTCTGCTACGTAAGTGAGGACAAGGGTTCCTGGACGTAGCCCTGCTCCTAAGTGGCTCACATGGACAGCCCTGGGCAAGCACAGCGCACTGAAGACCCCTGTGGCAGACGCTCTCAGGACAAGGCAGCCCCCACTGCCCGCTCCTCCGCCACCTGGACTGCAGAAGCTAAAAAGCCCATGTCCACTTTGCTGTCTCCCTCAATGCTGGGGGTGGCTATGTGACACAAAACGTGAGTGGAATTCTTCTGTGGGAGTGTCTGAGAAAGTTCTTGCTTTCCAGATAGAGGGACTCATGTGCACTGCTCCTAGAGTTGTGGTATCTGGAGTTACAGTAGCCACCTAGCAACTTTAGGCTCACAAGCAGGAAGAAACGTCTAAGAGAAGCCCTGAGATGTGTCAGTCTGGTCCAGCGACGGGTTCTCATTATGTGGGAAAAGCAATGTCCTACTTGCCTAAGCCAGCACGACCTGGGTTTTCAGGTGCTTGCCGCCGAGCACTCCTGGTCGATCTGCTGTCTCGTCTATCTCCACAGTTTACTCATCCATGACCATTTCTAGCACACCAGGTGTAAGATATCCCATCTTATTTGATCTCTAAGATCCTGGAGCAAATTTTCAGAGATCCTACTATTTTTTCCTTCTCCGTTGAGGTGTCTGATGGCCATCTCAAATTCTAAAGGACTACTCCTGCACATGAGGGCTATTTCTGCCCAAGAGAGGGATCCACCCTTGAGCCTCTCATTACAGTCAGGTCTTCCTGGGTGTTATCCCTACTTGCATGCATCACCAAGCTCAGGAGATTCTGCCTCTGAGTATTTTTTAAAATCCCGTTCTACTTCTCCTACCCCAGTCTAGACTTCGCATGCTGGGACCATTTAGATCTAGATTCTGCATGCTGGGATCACTGTGAAAGCATTCGGACCGCTGCCTGGAGCCACACCGTGTTCATCCCACAGTATCCTTATGTGAAAGCATTCGGAGTTGTGCCTGGAGCCACACCGTGTTCATCCCACAGTATCCTTATGTGAAAGCATTCAGACTGCTGCCTGGAGCCACACCGTGTTCATCCCACAGCATCCTTATGTGAAAGCATTCGGACCGCTGCCTGTAGCCACACCGTGTTCATCCCACAGCATCCTTATGTGAAAGCATTCAGACTGCTGCCTGGAGCCACACCGTGTTCATCCCACAGTATCCTTATGTGAAAGCATTCAGACTGCTGCCTGGAGCCACACCGTGTTCATCCCACAGTATCCTTATGTGAAAGCATTCAGAGTTGTGCCTGGAGCCACACCGTGTTCATCCCACAGCATCCTTATGTGAAAGCATTCGGACCGCTGCCTGGAGCCACACCGTGTTCATCCCACAGCATCCTTATGTGAAAGCATTCGGACCGCTGCCTGGAGCCACACCGTGTTCATCCCACAGTATCCTTATGTGAAAGCATTCGGACCGCTGCCTGGAGCCACACCGTGTTCATCCCACAGTATCCTTATGTGAAAGCATTCAGAGTTGTGCCTGGAGCCACACCGTGTTCATCCCACAGCATCCTTATGTGAAAGCATTCAGACTGCTGCCTGGAGCCACACCGTGTTCATCCCACAGCATCCTTATGTGAAAGCATTCGGACCGCTGCCTGGAGCCACACCGTGTTCATCCCACAGCATCCTTATGTGAAAGCATTCGGACCGCTGCCTGGAGCCACACCGTGTTCATCCCACAGCATCCTTATGTGAAAGCATTCGGACCGCTGCCTGGAGCCACACCGTGTTCATCCCACAGTATCCTTATGTGAAAGCATTCGGACCACTGCCTGGAGCCACACCGTGTTCATCCCACAGCATCCTTATGTGAAAGCATTCGGACTGCTGCCTGGAGCCACACCGTGTTCATCCCACAGTATCCTTATGTGAAAGCATTCAGACCGCTGCCTGGAGCCACACCGTGTTCATCCCACAGCATCCTTATGTGAAAGCATTCGGACCGCTGCCTGGAGCCACACCGTGTTCATCCCACAGCATCCTTATGTGAAAGCATTCGGACCGCTGCCTGGAGCCACACCGTGTTCATCCCACAGTATCCTTATGTGAAAGCATTCGGACCACTGCCTGGAGCCACACCGTGTTCATCCCACAGCATCCTTATGTGAAAGCATTCGGACTGCTGCCTGGAGCCACACCGTGTTCATCCCACAGTATCCTTATGTGAAAGCATTCAGACCGCTGCCTGGAGCCACACCGTGTTCATCCCACAGTATCCTTATGTGAAAGCATTCGGACCACTGCCTGGAGCCACACCGTGTTCATCCCACAGCATCCTTATGTGAAAGCATTCGGACCACTGCCTGGAGCCACACCGTGTTCATCCCACAGTATCCTTATGTGAAAGCATTCAGACCGCTGCCTGGAGCCACACCGTGTTCATCCCACAGCATCCTTATGTGAAAGCATTCGGACTGCTGCCTGGAGCCACACCGTGTTCATCCCACAGCATCCTTATGTGAAAGCATTCGGACCGCTGCCTGGAGCCACACCGTCCATCCCACAATGTCCTTATGAAAACACGGTTTGGGGGACAGGTGAGATGGCCCCATGGTTAAGAGTGCTTTCTGCTCTTGAGAAGACCTGAGTTCAGCTTCCAGCACTGACTTTGGGGACTCCCATCTGTACCTCCAGTTCTGAGGGACCCAACTTCTGCCTCTTCAGGCACCTGTGCGCATATGCACACACCCACAAATATATATGCGATTTTAAAAATATATAAATCTTGTTTTTAAAAAATCTATCCATCCCATAATTCTGACACACTGCCTTCTTTACAATATTTTATATGGCTCTCGTGCTGAAGTCAAAATTTGTCAGACTTGAGTTAGCCCCTAATCACCTTTCCAGACCTACTTTGAGTCTTTCCACGTGGCTCTCAGTTTAACACACAGTGTCCGTCTCTTAGCTTTTCAATCGATTGTGGTGGTTTGAATAGGTGTGGCCCCCACAGCCTCATGTGCCTGAAGCTTGGCCCATAGGGAGTGGCACTGTTAGGAGGTGTGGCCGTTTGGAGTAGGTGTGGCCTTGTTGGAGGAAGTGTGTCACTGTGGAGGACAGGGCTTTGAGGTCAGGGCTTTTGGTGTGGCACAGTCTCCTGCTGCCGGAAGACCAAGCTGTCCTCACTACATGAAGGTGGCTTTATGGTCCGTTCCACTCTTGCTGGTCACTCTGCCGCCCAAACACTGACGCCTTCATTTCAGATGTACTCCTCTGGTCCAGATTTTCAGTCAGTTCACTGTTAAAGGTGGTTTCTGTTCTCCTGAGATTCACTATGCTCATCTCTTCTCTTAAGTCCTGCTCATTTACATAACGAATGCCTCCATGTTATCAACTAACATCAACTTCTGGGGCTGCATCTACTGGGTCACAGCATCTTGCCTTTAAAAAATGTAGTAATTTTGTTTGGTTGGTTTGCTTTTTAGAACAAGGTTTCTTTGTCTTGATAGCCTTTGTCCTCGACAGTCTTGGCTGTCCTAGAACTAGCTCTGTAGACCAGGGCTTGAACTCACAGAGATCTGTCTGCCTCTGCCTCTCAAGTGCTGGGATTAAAGCTGTGCACCATCATGCCCAGCGAATGTCGTCATCTTTATTACATGCTGGGTGCTGCAGATGACACCCTTCAGGGTGCTGGATCATGCTTGACCCCCTCTGGACCGACTTTGTTCTAGTGATTCTGTTTGAGCCCTGCAGAGGTTCACCTTTAATCACCAGCAAGGCCACTCTATTCTGTTTTGCCCTTACTCCCAGGGTGGTGCTCATGCTCCCAATGGCCTCTGGGGACTCAGGGCCCCTCTTAGGCAGATGTAACCCAAACGGTTTCCATGTGCTGGGAGCCCCAGGTCTGCCTCCTACTGGAGCCGCTGCACGTGTCAGCACCATGAACTCTCTTTCTCCCAGTTTTCAGTGCTAACCTCCTAAGAGCTTTTTCAATAAACCTGCACAGGAGTTCAGCAAGAACCACGAGTTACCATGGCAACTTACCATCTCTGCTGAACAGCTAAAAATTCACAGCTAACAGTTTAAAGAACAATGCCCCCAGTCAGGTTATTACATTTCTAACTCAAAGCAGAGGTCAAAACACAGGTGCTAACTAGATGTCCTTCCAATACAGCCATTAGAGTTGCATGGCAGGTCAGGAAGGGACCCCGCACCCCTCCTTTCCAATGTGCCATCAGAGTCTCCGGAGGGCTGCAGGGAGGGGAAGAAAAGACACCCCTCCCTCAGGAATATGGTAGACCTGAGGCTAGCGGAGAGGGGCTACACAGAAAGCTACATTCTCAGCTCTGCTCTCCTCCAGGCAAGCTAACAAGCTCTTGGAGTCTTTCCCACGTCCATGTCCAGGGTCTGCTGTATCAAAGTGAACTAAAGGAAATGAGTCTCACTGCAGACAGTCTTTAGAGGGAGGACACTAAGGAAATGTGGAGCTGGTGGGCTGTGGTTTTGTTTTGGTCTAGGATGTGGTGATCAGCGGTTGCCTGGGACCATGTGCGTCCTCTGCACATGTGCCTCATATACATTACCTGACCTGCGTTATCCAGATGAGACCCAGCTGCTCAGACAGAAGCACACACACAGACTCATGGCTTTGTCTTGAACCATCATTGGGTCTAAGTGTTCATCTCACTTATCAGGAAGCCCAGACCCAGGGCAGCCTGCACAATTAACCAGAGGCATGGGAGAGGCGTGTGTGGAGCTTTGGACTTGGCCCAGCTCACTGCTGCTCTGGCCCTCCCTTGTGGAGACCAGTCAGCTCTTCATTTCTAGGTCCCTTAAGCTATGGTGCAGAGAAACTACAACTTGAGCACCCTGGGGCTTCACATGGACTCCTCTTTTGGATGCATAACTGCAGATAGCGTCATTGCTGCTTTGTGACAGCTCATCCAACAAAGACCTGTAATGACTTCCAGGCGTCGTTCTTGTTAAAACACCTCAAGGCCCTGCCCACCACCTTGTATGCATGTGAACAACACTGAGGCTCTCTGCCTCCCACCCCTGAGGGCTCTGCTTAGGTGCCTTCACCTGACTGCCAGGGTGGCATACCCACACACTGGGCATTCCGGAGAGTCTCTGACCATGACTTACCTTTGCATATGCGGTTGTCTTAATGAACCACTGCCGGAGGTATTTCTTCTCTACCTTGGCTCCAGAACGCCATGAACAGCCATATTCATTCACCTGCTCATTGGCAAGCACTGTCTGATCCACTGGATCCCAGTTAACCAAGGCCTGTCAGGGTGCAGGAGGCAGAAGGTACAGTGTGCTGATGCCCTGTCAGGGTACAAGGTGCTGATGCCCTGTCAGGATGCAGGAGGCAGGTGTACAGTGTGTTGGATGCCCATTTAGGATACAGGAGGCAGGGGTACAGTGTGCTGATGCCCTGTCAGGGTGCAGGAGGCAGGGGTACAGTGTGCTGATGCCCTGTCAGGATGCAGGAGGCAGGGGTACAGTGTGTTGGATGCCCATTTAGGATACAGGAGGCAGGGGTACAGTGTGCTGATGCCCTGTCAGGATGCAGGAGGCAGGAGTACAGTGTGCTGATAACCTGTCAGGATGCAGGAGGCAGGGGTACAGTGTGCTGATGCCCTGTGGAGGTGCAGGAGGGAGGGGTACAGTGTGCTGATGCCCTGTTAGGATGCAGGAGGCAGGGGTACAGTGTGCTGATGCCCTGTTAGGGTGCAGGAGGCAGGGGTACAGTGTGCTGATGCCCTGTTAGGATGCAGGAGGCAGGGGGTACAGTGTGCTGATGCCCTGTCAGGATGCAGGAGGCAGGGGTACAGTGTGCTGGATGCCCTGTCAGGAGGTAGGAGGCAGGGGTACAGTGTGCTGATGCCCTGTTAGGGTGCAGAAGGCAGGGGTACAGTGTGCTGATGCCCTGTCAGGATGCAGGAGGCAGGGGTATAGTGTGCTGATGCCCTGTGGAGGTGCAGGAGGGAGGGGTACAGTGTGCTGATGCCCTGTTAGGATGCAGGAGGCAGGGGGTACAGTGTGCTGATGCCCTGTTAGGATGCAGGAGGCAGGGGTACAGTGTGCTGATGCCCTGTTAGGATGCAGGAGGCAGGGGGTACAGTGTGCTGATGCCCTGTTAGGGTGCCCTGGGTGAACAAGGTTGTAAGGCAACAGTGTGGCTCTAATCTGAAGAGGCCTTCGGGTGGGCAGCCTGGCCTATGGGCCACTCGGGAGGCAGGGGCAGGGGCAGGTGATCTCCGTGAGTTCAAGGCCAGCGTGGTCTACAAAGTGAGTTGAGGATAGCCAGGGCTATTGGACTACTACACAGAGAAAACCTGTCTCGAAAAACCAAAAGAAAAAAAGAAAAAGAAAAGGAAAGAAAGAAAGGAAGAAAAGAAAAGAAAAGAAAGAATGAAAAAAAAGGCTCAGGGAAGATGGAAGTTTTTAAGCATGTGTCTAATACAACCTTAGGTTTTCCTTAAATGGAGGATGAACATTCAGGATTATAAATTTTAGAACACTTTGGAAAAGAAGAAAATATGATACTACTTAAGTTTAGAAGAACAAGGTTACTGCAGAGGAAATAAATCTACTGGTCTTTAACAACAGCACTAACTAGCCAGGTATGGTGGGCGTGGTGGCGCACGCCTTTAATCCCATCACTCTAGAGGCAGAGGCAGGCGGACCTCTGTGTGTTCGAGGCCACTGTGGTCTACAAAGTGAGTCCAGGACAGCCAAACTCTGTCTCGAAAAACCAAACCAAACCAAACTAAACCAACCAAACAAAAAAACCTAACAGCACTGACTTTACTGAGTGATAACCAGGTGCTGGTTCCCAGGCTCCGTGGTTTACAGCTAAGTGGCTGTCTAGCTTGTGGTGAGCTTCAGGTGTGAGCTATTCCTGCCTCAGTCTCGTGAGGGCTGGGATTATAATTGTGCACCATTACCCCGGCTTCTGTGTGGCCCTTCGTCAGCTTCGTGGTAAAAAGACTCCAATCCTCAGATAATCATATCACAGAGAACAAAAATGAGGAGCAGAGAAGCCCCAGAGATACTGAAGGAAACTGAGACTTAAGAAACTAACCATAGGGCTGGAGAGATGGCTCAGCAGTTGAGAGCACTGGCTGCTCTTCAAAAGGTCCTGAGTTCAATTCCCAGCAACCACATGGTGGCTCACAACCATCTATAATGTGATCTGATGCCCTCTTCTGGCCTGCAGGGGTACAGGCAGGCAGAGCAATACATACATAATAAATAAATAAATCTTAAAAAAAAAAAGAAAGAAACTAACCATAGAGATGGGCGTGGTGGTGCACACCTTTAATCCCAGCACTGGGGAGGCGGAAGCAGGCGGATCTCTGTGCGTTTGAAGACAGCATGGTCTGCAAGACGAGTCTAAGACAGCCAAGGCTACACAGAGAGACCCTGTCTCAAAAAACTGGAGGATGGGGGCAGAAACTAACTATGTTTGCAATTTTGAGAGACTGTAGTTTAATATGTAATATGCAAAGAGTAGACAAGTCTTTCTGGTTTTGTCTTTGTTTTTTTTTCGAGACAGGGTTTCTTTGTGCAGCTCCAACTGTCCTACACTCACTTTGTAGACCAGGCTGGCCTTGAACTGGCAGAGACCCACCTGTGCTGGGATTAAAGGCGTGCACCACCATGCCAGGCGAGGAGATAAGACTTATGTGAACAACTAATGAGCTTTGGGTAAGCACTACTCATGTCAGTAGAAAAAGCGCTCCATCCCCTCCGGAGCCGCTGTGCCTTCTGCCTGCTCTACAGACTCACCTGGCAGGTGGAACATGTGGCCCCAAACATGGTGAATACTCTGCCTACACTTAGCACTTTGTGACATTAGGGTGCCTCCTGGTGAGCAGAGGAGCATGGAGGCGGCACTACTGATTTGAGGTATGCTGCTTAAAAACTTAATGGCCGACTATGTGCTTAACATGTGCAGTTCCTCAGCGCCAAAAGGCATTCACAGTAATTCCCATAGAGATGGTGCTAGAACTACATGCCTCACAGACCCTTCTTCCTTCCTGCTCACCACCCGCATCCACCTCAACTCTGGCCTGCAGGCTAGTTTGCCTTCTGTGAGGAACTCTGGTGGGCTACAGCGGTGCTTCTGCAGGTGACACCATTGTTAGGCTGCTCCTGCTCTGTCAGGGGCCTGACGCTGCCCTCCAGCCTGTGTCAAGTGTCACCAGGGCTACACTTTCTAGCCCTTTGAGGCCGTGCTAACGACAGCACAGTAAGGCCTTTATTACATTCTCCTCAGTGGCTCTTTCAGGGAATGTTGGGACCTGACTGGTTTTGGATGTTTCTCACACCTACATAAAAGTCAGGGTGGAGTGAGGCTAGCTAGTCCATGAGCTATGCTTTCATGTGTTATGATTGACTTTACAACTTAAGGTAGTATAGTTACAAGAGACTCGAAGGTCTGCCATCCGGAATCAGAAGGAAAGACGAGCATTAAACAGTTTATTTCCTCCAACACTGGATCCCAAGGTCTTCCCCCATGTGTGTACAAGGATGACCATGGTAAAAGGCATCTGGGAAAATCAGCTCCTCTGCTATTACTGCTTACATCATGGAGATGGCAGGAAGGAGTTTACTTAGTGGGTAAAAAGAAAGGACCGAATATTGTTTTATTTCTGGTAGTGCCAGGTCTGCCGCAGACGGGCCTATGAACCTGAAGCAGCATTCACATTTACCACTATTACCTGCCTCTGTCTCCCGAGGGCTGGGATTAAAGGTGTGTGCCATCACTCCAGGCTAACAGTGACGACTGAAAGATGAAGGAGATACTAGCTAATATGAACTTACCTCCTTTTGATAGGCCAGTCCAGCTTCGAAGAGTTTGATAAACAGGTATTGAGTCCATTTGTAGTAATCTGGCAAACACGTAGTGATTTCCTGCCAAAAAGGGAAGAGGCGTAAGTACAGAGTCCGGCCCGAAGCCCCACCCTTCCACCTCCCAAGTGCCACATTCAGAGATTCAGCTCTTGGGAGCAGTGAAACGGCCAAGTATTTATGAACTCGTTCCCACTAAGTCGCAGAGGGAGTGAAGAAGCCATTCACTCTGGGATGAAGGAGACGATGCTACGGGAACGCCTCCCCCTCCCCCACCTTCCCTGACCCTGAGTCTCTCAGGTCTTTCCTTATCATCCATGACTGAGAGCTACAGTGCAGGGAACAGCTGTGAACTTCTTTAAAAAGTTTAGTTTTTAGTGGCTGTGGAGTAGATGCACACAAGTGCTGCTGTGGACAGAGGCCATCAGAGGCCAGAAGAGGCCATCAGATCATCCGGGACTGGAGTCACAGGTGGCGGTGAGATACCAGATCTGGGTCTTGGAAAGTAGACTTGAGGCCTCTGGAAGAGTAGCAAGTTCTCTTAACTGCTGAGCCATCTTTCCAATCTAGCTACGGACATTTTATTTTATTTATTTATTTTCTGGCCAGGATAAATGCATGCTAGAGCCAAGAATGTAGCTCACCCAAAAAGCAATCATAAATGTCAAAGGTATTTGTTCACTGTGATGTGATTCTCATTTCAAAATAAATCTTGTAACAAACAAAAACAAACAAATAAAAACAAAATAAATCTTGTGTCTACATAGAACCCAGGTCTAATAGCTTATATATAGCCACATTGTTTTCTCTTTATAATATGAATCAAGCTGTTGTCTACATGGGGAAGATTAATCAAAATTTCTAAAGTTTACTTTCTGCCTGAAAAACAAGTTTAACACAGAATTAAAAAAAAAATAGATCTTGAGTAACTGACAAAGTGTACATTTGGTAAAGTCAAGCCAGCTTACAACCACCATGTACTTGTTTTATAGTGCTACGGAACTTTAAGAAGCAGTGAAAGACCGTTGGCTAAATCTGGGATGGGGCTTAAAGTTTACCGCCTGTGTTGTCCTTGGCTGGTGCCTTAGTTTGAGCGGGACCCCTGGGCCCAAATCTGCCTATCATAATGTTCTACTTGTAGGTTTCTAGGACCCTCTGGATCCTTCTACTTTGCTATTCTGCCATGCTTCTCCCATTTAGAGTCCCAATAGGATGTCCTCCCCTCTGTTCTAGTTTCCTGGTAAGTGAAGGCTTTTGTGGGACATGCCCCTTGGGCTAGTATGCAGATACAAGTGAGAACATTCTCCACAGTTGAGTGGAGAGTGGGATATGACTTTCTCACGTACTCTGGTGCCTCACATTTGACCATGTCCCCTGGAGGGGGAGACCTGGTGGCACTCAAAGGAAGGACAGCAGGTTGCCAAGAAGAGACTTGATACCCTATGAGCATATACAGGGGGAGGTAATCCCCCTCAGGAACAGTCATAGGGGAGGGGAAAAAAATGGGAAAATGGTGGGGGGGGAGGGAAGAATGGGAGGATACAAGGGATGGGATAAACATTGAGATGTAACAAGAATAAATTAATTTTAAAAATAAAAAAATAAAATAAAATAAAAATTAAAAAAAAAAAAAAAAAAGGCTGTGGTGGAGTGCTTGCCTACAAACCCCGAGGCCTTGGAGGTAAGGCCCCAGCATGGCTCTAAGTGGAAAAGAGAAAAGGTAATGGGAAAACATGTTTCAAATGGCTCCATCTGGAGCTGACTTTCAGTGAAAGGTAAAATGGAGAACAATTCTGTATCCTAAAGATGAACAAATGAGATGCTACAAACCCAGGAGGAGGGCAGGGACAGCAGGAAGCAGGAAGCTAACAGGGTTGTTTTTCTTATGTAAGATTCATTTACTTGTTTCTTTTGAGAAGGGTGTCGTGTATTTCCAGGCTGGCCTCAAACTCTGAACTGCTGATCCACTTGCCTCTACCTCCTGAGTGCAGAGGTTACAGGCACATGGCACCTACGCCGCCAGGGCTGTGTGCTGCTGGGGATGTGATCCAGGGCTTGATGCACGTTTGCCAAGCACTCTACCAACTGAGCTGCATTCCTAGTTTTCCATGGGAGTTTTACATGCTGACTTGTTATTGCTGTTTTTAAGTAGCAGCGACCTAATATTAATAACAATTAAATATTTGGGTGTTACTGGGGATCAAACCGAGGGCCTCAGGCACGCTAACAAGCACTATAAGGCCAGCCCACAAAAGGTTGTTTTTTGTTTTGTTTTTAATGCAGCACAGGGTTGGAGAGATATCTCAGCAATTAAGAGAACTGGCTGCTCTTTCAAGGGTTCTGGGTTCAAATCCGAGCATCCACACGGCAGCTCACAACCATCCAGAACTGTAGCCCCACAGAATCTGATGCCCTACAGTAATGTGCGCACAGAACACCAATATATATAAAATAAATAAACAACAGTTTTTAAAATAACTCAACCCTCACTACAGCTGCATCTCCCCACGGCAAGAAACCAGGCAATCTAATGGTGGGTCCAGCAGCCTGGCCACCAATGCCTGAGCTGTTGTTTCTCTGCCACATGCGTGAATCAGCAGCTCCCAGGACTCCATGGGCACCCGGTACCAGGCATGTGGACTCCTCCAGCCCAAGAATCAACTGGCAGACGGGGAATAGCTCGCCTCCCCAAATCCCGTTATCAATCAATGCTACCCTTTCAACTTTGACCTCATGTAATGGCACAGACTTTTTCTCTTTGGTTTTCTAGACAAATATCTTTAAAACTTCCATTTTTAAACAAACATGTCAGGAACCATCTCCTAATATGCTCTTTTACTCATCATTTTATGCCCTCTAACACTGAGGCACCTCCAAAATGCTGCTGAATTAAGACTAGACTAGAAATGTGAAAGCCTTTATACAAAAGCAAATGTGTATACCTCATGTAAGTTTCACAGCTAAATTCTCACTGCATTGTGGTCACAAACACACAGGAAAAATAGATTGAACTGGAGGGTAGGATGGGTGAGGGTTATGGAAAAATATTCTTGGACATAATGCACGCCTTTAATCCCAGTACTTGGGATTGATGTGAGTTCGAGGCCAGCCTGGTCTACAGAGTGAGCCCAGGACAGCCAAGGCTACACAGAGAAACACTATCTCAAAAAAAGAAAAAAAGGCTTAAAAAAAAACCTTCATCCACTATAGTTTTAAGCAACTACATAAAGAAAATTAAAAAAAAAAAAAAAAAAAAAAAAGAAAGAAAGAAAGAAAGAGACTTAAATCTGGGGATGGCACCCATTAATGCCTTATTTTGTATGTATTTGAACTGCTCATAATAAATATCAAAATCTTTCCAGTGAATATATTATAAGAAATATAACATGAATTATAATGGATATGCATTATAATGAAAATAATTTATAATGAATATTTTACACTCTCCAAGCCCTTGAATCTGCTTTCAGACACTGAGTAAAAGTCACATAGCAATAGAACAACCATTCATCTGTGTTCCTTTTGGGTATCATCAGCTCAAAAAGAAAGATGGGCCAGGAGTCTGCATCCCCCCTCTTCTCCCGGACTTCACAGCTGGACTTGACCTGTTTATGTGTTGGTTCTGCATCATGTGCTAGTTGCTGTATGGCCAGGGCCACTGCTGTGCAACTGCCCAGCAAGGCTAGGACTGAGGAGATCACCATGCTCAGCAAAGCTAGGACTGGGGAGATCACTGTGCCCAGCAAGGCTAGGACTGAGGAGATCACTGTGGCTAGCAAGGCTAGGACTGAGGAGATCACCGTGCTCAGCAAGGCTAGGACTGAGGAGATCACTGTGCCTAGCAAGGCTAGGACTGAGGAGATCACTGTGGCCAGCAAGGCTAGGACTGAGGAGATCACCGTGCTCAGCAAGGCTAGGACTGAGGAGATCACTGTGCCTAGCAAGGCTAGGACTGAGGAGATCACTGTGGCCAGCAAGGCTAGGACTGAGGAGATCACTGTGGCCAGCAAGGCTAGGACTTGAGGAGATCACTGTGGTTAGCAAGGCTAGGACTGAGGAGATCACCGTGCTCAGCAAGGCTAGGACTGAGGAGATCACTGTGGCCAGCAAGGCTAGGACTGAAGAGATCACTGTGGCCAGCAGGGCTAGGACTGAGGAGATCACTGTGGGCAGCAAGGCTAGGACTGAGGAGATCACTGCGGCCAGCAAGGCTAGGACTGAGGAGATCACTGCGGCCAGCAAGGCTAGGACTGAGGAGATCACTGCGGCCAGCAAGGCTAGGACTGAGGAGATCACTGCGGCCAGCAAGGCTAGGACTGAGGAGATCACTGTGGCCAGCAAGGCTAGGACTGAGGAGATCACTGCGGCCAGCAAGGCTAGGACTGAGGAGATCACTGTGGCCAGCAAGGCTAGGACTGAGGAGATCACTGTGGCCAGCAAGGCTAGGACTGAGGAGATCACTGTGGCCAGCAGGGCTAGGACTGAGGAGATCACTGTGGGCAGCAAGGCTAGGACTGAGGAGATCACTGCGGCCAGCAAGGCTAGGACTGAGGAGATCACTGCGGCCAGCAAGGCTAGGACTGAGGAGATCACTGTGGCCAGCAAGGCTAGGACTGAGGAGATCACTGCGGCCAGCAAGGCTAGGACTGAGGAGATCACTGTACCCAGCAAGGCTAGGACTGAGGAGATCACTGTACCCAGCAGGGCTAGGACTGAGGAGATCACTGCAGCCAGCAAGGCTAGGACTGAGGAGATCACTGCGGCCAGCAAGGCTAGGACTGAGGAGATCACTGTACCCAGCAGGGCTAGGACTGAGGAGATCATTGTGCTCCTCATCCTGTGCCTTCCTCCCTGTTGTAGCTCAGCTTTCTTATTAAGTCAAAGAATGTACATTTTGAGACTCAAAGATTCCTTCTGGAACCTTCCATGATTTGCCCATTAGAAAAACACAAAGTTAAAACAGAATTCCAGTCTTTCAAAATCAACAAAGGCATTAAAAATATATTATATATCACTTAAAAGCTTTTAATGTAGCCAATTGGCGAAAATTCAAAACCTTCTTTTTACACGTTCCCTGTGAACTACTTACTCAAAACACAGTTCTACAGTCAAGAGGCCACAGGGTTTAACACCTATGAAAATATTAACAGTCTTCCCTCTTTCTAAAGCAGAGACTCCCTGTGGATTACCTGACAAGTGCTAGAAACAACTCCTTGTCACCACTGTGTGTGTGTGTGTGTGTGTGTGTGTGTGAGAGAGAGAGAGAGAGAGAGAGACAGAGACAGAGACAGAGAGACAGACAGACACAGAGAGAGACAGAGACAGAGACAGAGACAGACAGACAGACAGAATGATAGACGGAGTGAGAGCGAGCATGTGCCCATCATCTACTGGGCACATGTGTTGACACTAGAGTCCCCTAGCCTGGAAGTGGTGGTGTACACCTTTAATCCCAGTACTGAGGAGGCAAAGGTAGGCAGATCTCTGTGAGTTCAAGACCAGTCTGCTTACTGGGTGAGTTCCAGATAGCCAAGATTACCCAGAGACCAGAGACCCTGTCTTGAAAAAACAAAAACAAAACAAACAAGACAGTCACAGTATACAGCTTTGTATGCATTCCATGTTTCGGGCTTGGGTCTTACATGGACCCTAGGCTAGCCCTACGCTCAAGGTAATCTTCCTGTCTCATCCTCCCGAGTAGCAGGATTACAGGGGTGAGGTATCATATACTCTTTTCACCTTTAAATGTTAATAGAGCAATCTTGATTTAAACGCTTATATTATTTCATTTTAAGTCTGAAGCCACAAGCAGATCAAAGGAACATTAGCCAGGCAGCTCTCTAGTGGGCAGCCCATAAAAGGTGACAAAGAAGCTAAACGTCACCCCTGCGGCTAGTCCATTTTCTGAGTTTCCCTCTGCCTTCACATCTGGTCCCTCCCTGCACATTCCTGGCAAAGCACCAAGACCCTTGTGCCACAGAGACAGCTCAGGGCTAGAATGCTGCTTGCTAGGGACAAGTGATTTATTTTATCCTCTAAAATTTAAATAATTTAATATGCCCCCAAGTGGTGATCTGACTTAGAAGATCTCATGTAATAAATGTTTCTGTTTTGAAGTCAGAAAGGCATATGATTATCGAGTCATCGGTTTATTCCTCCCACAAAACAGGTGTCAACACCGGAGTGTTTAAAGATCCTCCCCTGGAATCTAGCCCATGAGGCCAAATGTCCAGACCCAACCCCTTCTGCAAGGCCACTCAGGCACCTCCTGTCTGTGGGGTGGGACTCTGTGCCATCCTCATCTGCCCACAGGCATGGTCGGCGCAGTTGGTAAGACCATCAGAAAAAGCAAGTGAGGCTGACTGTCCGTAAATCACCAACATTTCCGTACCTTACTTTTCACAGCTTTCAGATGAGTTCACACAGCTGAAGAGACAGCAGTTAAACACTTGCTGCCCTTGCAAAGAACGAGGGTTGAGTCCCCAGCATACACTTGGCAGCTCACATCTGTCTGTAAGTCCAGGTTCAAGAGATCCAGCACCCTCTTCAAGTGCACATATATACATACATGCAGGAAACCACTCATACACAAAGCAGCCCACACCTACGTTAAGGTACTGTTGGTTTTAACACAAATAGGTAACTCAAATGCATAGCTCTGAAAGCAGGTACAATTTGGCTTCATTCCACATAGATCTATCAAGGTCTCAACTTTTAGGTCCTGTGAGCTCTAGAGAACACCAAGCTATCTACTTGGCATCTCAGTGAAGTAAGCCCTCCACGTCACAATCTTGCACTTTACACTGGGTGAAGTTGGTGTTAAAAATATTTCATAGATTTATAGGACCCAAGGCGGAAGATGTGCTCTCTCAGAACACAAAGAGACTCACAGCAGCCTCCTGGAAACCAACCTTCCTCTCCTAAGGACCCTGAATAATTTAACCTACCAACAAAGAGAATGTGACAGTGACTTGTGGCCCAGTAATTTGGATTGAGGATGTCCAAGAGGCCGAGGCACCAAGGCCTGGTTATGTCTGTGGTCCAGAAGAACATTTGCACTGGGTGTGAGAATCGTGGCGTTCAGAGCCCATCTGGTGCCACTGACATGGCCTCAGGCAGCTGCTCCTTCCCTGCTCTAGAAATATCTAGGTGAGTGTGACGTCATCAGGGAAGGACACTCAGAGGTCCCACAGCAATCCCCAGGCAGAAAAGGGACAAACAGTGTGATTGACAGCTTAGTACCGTCTTGGTTTTGGTCTGAATCAACTCTTCCTGTGGTTTTTGTCTGGGACTTTTTCTTTTTTTCTCTTTACAGAAAGCTTGTAGCAGGAGACCGAGGCAGGAAGATTAAATGTTCAAGCCTGGGTTACACAGTGAGTCCCATGCACTCACGCATAGCGCAAAGTTGAGAGGGGAAAGTGCACACGACCGGAATCCCACCTCGCAGAAGATGGAGCTAGAAGGATGAGTGTGAGGGCAAGGGGCAGGGTGGTTTTGTTGGAAAGGCAGCTTCCACAATGCTTAGTGGTAGAAGCATACAGGAGGCTCTGGGTTCAATCCCCATACAAGGAGGAAAGAGAGAAGGCCAGAGTAATGGCTCACCAGGTAAGCATGCTTGCTTTCACACATACCTCAGCCTTGACCTAGATGACAGCCTTATGATCGGCCCTGCTTTGGAGATGCAGCTAAGCCCCAAGTCCAAACAGTAAGCAAACCTCAGGGAAGGTTGCTAATAAGAGGTTAATGACTCACTGGTGACAAGGACCAGTGGGGGAAACAGTCCACACCACAGCAGGCTGAACCCTCCAGGCCTTCCCTTGTTTAGGGTGTAGCACAGACTGTCTAGCCTTGCTTTTATGCCCCTAAATTTTATTCACCTCTCAAGCGGGCTATCAGATTATGAGGACAAACTGAGGAGCACAGGGCTGGCAGAAGTGGGGCCTCAGGCCTGGATGACCTGGACCACCGCAGGTCAGATGACACCCCCTGACCTTACTAGTGTTTCTGACACAGACATTGCACCTACTGCATGAGTGGAAGGATTTGAAGGGGATCGGCCTGCCTTTCCAATGCTGGGGACCCCTCAGGTATGTTCAGAAGGTTCATGAGTCTTTATTAAACAAAACACTCATTGCAGAGTTTAAGGGTCATCATATTTACAAAACAGCCAGAGCCAAAGCCAGGTGTAGTAACATGCACCTACTCTATCTCAGACTCGGGAGGCCGAGGCAGGGGGAATCCCCATGAATTTGCGGCCTGAGGCAGAATTTTATATAACTATAAACACAGCAGGCTTTTAAGGAAAGGGGTGTGCTATCATTCCTAGAGTCCCATCTTTTTATGCACAGCAGCGAGTCTGAGAAATGCCTCCCCAAGTCACCATACAGTGACTTAGGAGATCTGTGCGCAGAGCCCCCAACACTTCAAAGATTGGAGTAAGGCTGCGTTTATCATTAGCAACTTCCAAATCAAAACACAGAGCAGCAGGCTTTCCTGCTCAGTGACCTGGTGCCACGTTGGCTCAGCACTGTACTTCTGCTCTTTTTAAATCCTCTGCTAATGAGAAGACACTGGCTTAGGGTCAGCTGCTGAGTCTTTTGTTTGTTTTTGTTTTCTGAGACAGGGTTTCTCTGTGTAGCCCTGGCTGTCCTAGAACTCCATCTGTAGACCAGGCTGGCCTCGAACTCAGAGATCCACCTGCCTCTGCCTCTGAGTGCTGGGATCAATCCTGCCACTGCAGCACCGAGCCCGCTGCTGGGTCTTTGTGCTAACACACTCTCCAGAGGGCAGGGGGTTAGCAGGAAGGAAAGTGGGCCTGACACTATGCACATGCACTCATGACTCCTTACAGGCTCACAGAAGTGCTGTGCAGGGATTCCCGGGCCAGCTACACACACCTGGGCTCAGGTGCAGGATGATGGGCTTTCCTCTACCTCTGAGAAGTTTGAGGACATCTACAGTCTTTCCACTCTTCAGCAAAGATCCTCAGCAATTTGTCCCATGTCTGTCTACCCCATCCTCTTCCATCTGTCCTTTTGGAAAAAGAGAAGCGACACTGCTGGCACCTCCACCTCCACAGCTTCCCAGGCCAGAGCTGTCGCTCCTCCCTTCAAGGTCCTGCTGCATCCTACCTAAGCTGCATCTTTCCCAGCGACTCCTGCACATCTTCAGGACACAATAGGCCACATCCCCACCCCCTTTCTGGACCATCATCCTCAGGACCCTCTCAGGCAGCTCACTGAGACCCCAGGGCTTTCTCCTGGCCTCTTCCATCTGTCCGTTTCCATTTGCCACAGCTCCACCTCCACCCCACCCCCTTCTTGGTTTTTCAAGACAGGGTTTCTCTGTGTAGCTCTGGCTGTCCTGGACTCACTTTGTGGACCAGGCTGGCCTCAAACT